>NW_004443969.1:15850242-15867709 GCF_000243295.1 Trichechus manatus latirostris | reverse complement strand
AGACAAGCAGAAACACAAGAGGAAAAGGTGGAGAAAGAGGATCTATTAGATCATGGAAAGGGAAAATATCAACCCTGAATTTTTAAAAACTCAATAGATGACATGAACTCTAGAGTGAACACATGAAAAAAGTTGATGAAAATGAAAATAAAAATAAAAAGAGTATTGTCTACCCAGAAAGCGGATAGAGGAAAGAAACAAACAAGTAAAGAGCAATCAAGATACATGATTGAAACACTACAACAGATAACCTCACAGAAATTCCATGAGAGAATAGAGGGACTAACAGACTATATGAATAAGTGAATGAAAGAATGGGAGACCAACCAGTGTTTCCCTGAATAGAAGAAGGACTTGATTCCTCATTTTTTTTTTTAAGAGTTTTTAGATTTGTGAGCAGAATTAATGAAAATAAGACCAAATTTCTGTAGGTAATTTTGAAATTGCATAACATCAGTGACTGAAACTACTGGAGAGAAAATCAGATTATCTAAGAAGGTATTGATGTAGTGGTTAAATGCTATGGCTGCTAACCAAAAGGTTGGCAGTTCGAATCCACCAGGTGCTCCTTGGAAACTCTATGGGGCAGTTCTACTCTGTGTTATAGGGTCACTATGAATCGGAATCGACTTGACAGCAATGGGTTTTTTTTTATTTTTTAAAGAAGGTATTAAGCAATGCCACAATGTGATGAAGAAATAAAAAGCTAAAGGTAAAAAATTTCAGGCTAGGATTCTATACCCAGCTAAAATATTATTCAAGATAGCTTAGATATACAGAGTGTAGGATATTTTTCCATAGAAAGCCTCACTAAGAAAATTACTATACTGATAAGAAAATAAGACTTAGTGAAATGGTAGAATGCAAGAAACAATGGTGATTACAGAAATGTATAAAGAAAAATAGAATAATAATGAAAACTCACCTCATTCGAAGGTAAATAATACATTTAATAAAGTTATTTTAAAAGGAAGAGAGCGAGTTAATAGGAAAATCAAATGTAGATGAAACACTATCATTTACAAAAAAATACTGCCAAGGACCAATATAGATTCAAAACCTTTAATCAAATAATCCAGGAAAGTAAAGGGCAGCTGTATGAGGACAAAGAAACTATGGTATGGAAACAGAAGGAGACGAACCATTAGCTAAGAACATTCAATAAGAGAGCAAAACATAAAAAATCTATTATAACAATCATATGGAAACAGTGCAAAGGAGATTAATCTGAAAGAATAACAAAGATGTCGAGTAGAATCAATCAACTTAAAATGGAAATACATAAGAGGCATAAAGAAGTAGAAAGAAAATTATAGATACGGAAGACAGAACAGAAATCCAATGTATATGCTGGCAGACCAGCTGATGGGCTGCTCTAACCCTTATATTTAACTCATAGATTTCTATGAAGAATAATTCCCTATCAGCTAGAAGTAGCTTATGTGAAAATGAGATGTAAGCAAAATCTGCTCATTGGCCCACTGAGAAAATTTCTGCTTCCCTGATAAAAAAAGAACAGAATAAGCTGACACGTTTTTGCCCTTCATCTTCCCACTTACCCCTGCCTCAAGTTTGAACACGAATGCCTGGAGGTGATCATGAAGTGATTATCTTATGATCATCATCAATCTGAAGAATCCTTATGGCATGAGCTCTGACATATTTGAGCTATTTTCCTCAGAGAAAGAAGACCCAAGATTTTACTGAGTCAAACTGTCATTCAAACATAAAATCAGTTTTTAAAAAAATATCTAGAAGAATTCACAAGGAACTGTTGTCAGTGTTTGTCTCCGAGAAGTGGAAAAGGGTAGCTAGGGAAAAGGAGTGGGAAGGTGTCATATCTTAACATAGTTCTCTTTTGATTGACTGTTTTTTTAAGAGTTATGATAGATTGGTGCTAACCTGTTTTAGATTCCACTGCAATAAGTAACATGTTTTCGAGGCAGGTCCTGTGATAGACAGAGTTACGAGTTAAGGATGAAGTGGTCTTTAGCAAAGGAATATAATGAAACTAACTCACACACATGGTGATTGAACTCTGACAGTGGCTTCATAAACATCATGCTCTGCTCAGATCCACTGTGTAACAAAAATCCACTGTGGGCTTCTGTGAATGTCTACGTTTAAATTGTTCTGTTTTCCGCCCCTACTGTTGTATCAATAAATTCACAGTGAAGTGGTGAATTTAATCACTGTTAAAAATGAATCTGGGTAGAATTAGGACCAAAAATATCCTACAATGGAATACTGATTTAGAATTATATGAAGGATTATCTAACAGTGCTTTTTTTTTGTACTTCTCTGTAATCAACCCTATGGAATATTTCTATTTATTTCTGACCAAAATAATGTGGTGACCTATCCATTGGTTATGTGCCATAATAAAATACTTTGCATGTTGCTTCTTATGTATTTCTATTTTGATACCTTCCGGCGACAGTTCTAAACCTTTTGCTGTATGCTAACTCTTTTCTTCTCTTCATTCAATCCCGTGTCTAAAGAAGAACATGGCCTCCTTTTTTGTCAAGAGGGGTTCTTCTTTAGATGTTGATCCTGTGACCTGCTATTCTCTGTGGAACTTTAGTCCTTTTCATGCTTCTATCTTCAATTTCTTTCCCTTACTGGTTTTTCTTCCTCTGTATAACTATGTCTAACCCAATAGCCTGAAAAACCATCCTATTTTATTACCTCATTTTGTCTTCCTCGTTCCCTTCATTAAATCACCTTTACCTAAGTGCCTTATCTGTCACTCACTACTTCACCTCCTGGAATCTAATTTCCAATTCCTAACCTTGATAGGAGCTGCT
Source organism: Trichechus manatus latirostris (assembly GCF_000243295.1). Classification (NCBI taxonomy): domain Eukaryota; kingdom Metazoa; phylum Chordata; class Mammalia; order Sirenia; family Trichechidae; genus Trichechus; species Trichechus manatus. Next base: position 15,864,902 of record NW_004443969.1, on the reverse strand, counting down.
GTTTCAATGGCCACCAGTAATGGTTTCTCAGTACGCACGCTTTTCCGTCTTGAATCCTACTCCTGCATTTAGTAACTGCACGAGTTTAGATAAGTTTCCAATCCACTCTGGAACACCTGGGTGGTGCAAACATCTAACATGCTCAGCTGCTAACTGGAAGGTTGGAGGGTCAAATCCATGCAGAGGTTTCTCAGAAGAAAGGCCCAGAGATCTAATTTCAAAAAATCCATCACCGAAAACCCTATGGAGCACAGTTCTATTCTGACACGCGTGGGGTCACCATGAGTTGGAATTGACCGGACAGCAGCTGGTGCTGGTACTGATACTGGTATAAAACCATTCTAAGTTTCAATTTAGTAATATGTAAGGTAGGGATGATAATTAGAATACCTAACAGAATATGCAGAAAGGGCCTAGAACACAGTATGATCTAAATTAATGATAATTTTTTATTAATATCACACTTTGAATTCTTCCACTGCAACTGTACATCCTCTCCTTAAAATGCACTTTTTTAAATCCTCATATATGATTATCCTCTTTATCCACTTAGCATTTAGAGTTCTCTTTTTATTTTGCTTTCCTTTGCCCATATTCCTCTACCTACCCCTTATATTTAATTTAAAAATATTAGTTGAGCACATAATTTGTGCTAGGCATGGCGTAGGTTTTCTCTTAATTTCTATGTTTTTCTCCTCCTTATCTTTCTGCAAGGTCTCCACAGCAATCTCTTCTGGTCTCAAAGTTTCAACCATCACCTTCTGGGATATGCCTCCCAGATCTCTTTCTATCACTGAAATTTAGTCCATATTTCAGACTCATTTGTTTAACTCTGGTGAACAGCCCACTTTCTGTTCTGAGACAAAAATTCCTCCTCGTTTCTCCATTTCTGTTTGACACGCCTTCAATCCCCTAAACAGTCAGATTTAAAGCAGAAAGCCCCCTTTGTCACTACTACCTTGTAATCAGTTTCCAGGTCTTACTAATGTTACCTCTACCATTTCTCTAACATCACCCATTCTCTTCTTTCTATTCGCATATCACAGCCTAAGGTTAAGCCCACTTTTTCTCTCACTCAGATATTTGTATGGCCTAAGGTTCCCCCCCCCCCCGCCCCCGGCAATGATTAGCTTCAGTCCATGCCACACACCACTTTAGCTTCCTCTTACTTAAGATGCTGTGACCTTTTTTCTCAAAAACTTTCAAGGATTCTCTATTGTCTATAAGATTAAGGACACTTCTTGAATTAGCAATCAACCTTCTCATGAACTGTAGCTCAAAACTGCCTCATTAGTGCTTCTTCACCATGCTCCATCATTTCTTGTCTTCATGCCTTTACATAAGAGTTGCTTCTTGTGTGTGAGATAGATTCAGCAAGTAATGCTAAAACTGTTCAAAATCACCCCTGAAATCATCCATATTATTCGGTATACATAGTTCCGTGATACAGTTCTGATGGTAATTTGTATGTATAACTATATTATTAAGAATATAATATATAGCATAAAGAGTACATGAATACAAAATAGAATTTTACAATGAATTCACTGTGAAATGTAACAGAGACCAAATTAAGGGAGAGCTTATTCACTTCCACCTTTGATTCCCTTGATACGCTCCAGTTGACAAGTAGGAGTAATCAACATGCTATTAAATTTCTCTGTTTTACTTCCTTTTTATTTTGCAGATGATATATATTTAAAAGTTGACCACAATGTAAGACAGCCATCTGTATGAAATGCCTGTTTCTTTGTGTCCATGTATAAAATTCTCTACCATCCTTCAAAACCCCTTTCCAAATAACATCTTGGTTAAGCTTGTCCTCATCCTTCCAGTCATACCTAGTTTCTACCTCCTTGAAATTCCAGAGCACTCTGCGATGACTATATGACTTTTATCTTGTTATTTATATAGGTTCAATATTAGAACATTTGTCACAAATTGACTTTTTCTCCACAAATTCAGGAATTTGTCTTTCTCATCTTTATACAGTCTTTAGTAGCTAGCCAAGCACATAATACTAATAAATATTTGCTGAATTGAACTGAAGCCAAACATTGTTAGAGAAATAAATATGTATGTGGTATTAAAGGTTAAGAGTGTAAAAATTAAAATATATATATATATAGCAGTTCAAAGACCATTATTCAAAAAAGCATTATAAATATATAATTAGTGAAATCCATTTGGATTGTCTCAAAAATTTATTTTTCTACACACTGATATTCTTAATATTAACTGCCAGTCATATCCCAGACAGATATTATCCTCTAGTAGAATTTCCTTTTATTAAGAAAAAAGTAAGTGAAACAATTTACAATAAGTATAGCTATTAAAAAAAAAAAAGAAAGAAAAGCTCAAAATAGTTCAGGGAAGAAGGAAAAACTCTAGAAGATACCATATCAATCTTGTCTGGGAAACCAACTCATTTGTAAGCATTCATTGAAATTCTTTATTTTCTTGTAGCTGATGACTCTGTGATATCTTTTCACCTAAATTATATATTTCAAGGTAAAACAAATCAAGAAAATCTTATAATGTTTGTGTGTGTGTGTGTGTGTGTGTAATTGTAGCAGCTGTCATTGTACCAGCATGCTGCTGTTTACTATTTCTGCATTTGTTTGTTACTTGGGCATTCTTATTTTCCTTACATAAAAGACAAAGCTACAATTACCATAATAGTGTCTTGCACACGTAGTTATCAAGTTGAAAAATGTCATTAAAAGAATTCAGAAAATGTTATACAGAACTCAACTTGATGATAAATAACAACCAAACCCATTGCTGTAAAGTCAATTCTGACTCAGTGTGACCCTGTAAGACAGAGTAGAACTGCCCCATAGGGTTTCCAAGGAGTGCCTGGTGGATTCGAACTGCCGACCTTTTGGTTAGCAGCCAAACTCTTAACCACTGCGACACCAGGGCTCCCAACTATGTAATAATCACTCAATATTATTTTCAGCATGTAATGTATTTTAAAGGAAGAATTAGTAAATGCAAAGTGATTTATTTGGTTATTTTGAACTTAATTATGTACATTGAAAAAAATAATATTAAAGATTGAGTTTTAAGTATTAAATATTTACAATTACTATAATATTTTAATATTATTCATTATTATTATTTTAATAATACCAATTTGACCAAAACGTCAATTTCCCTATGAAAGAGGGAGGTTAAACAAGGATATTTACAATATTGTTCTTTCGGAAATTATGTCCAATGACGTGACTCATAATTGGGTAAATAAAGAGTACATATATACAAAAGGTAAATATAAATAATATAAATCAAGTAAAAATAACATTATTTAAACATATTTACTGAGGTGGTTGCTTTTGGGTTTCACCCAATTAATTGTCATGAATTAGAAATTTTAAATTTATCACACCTAGGATGTGTTCTTATCTACATTTAAAAAAAAAAAAAGAAACCAAACATCCCAGAATGGGAGAAGCAGTTAAGCCTCAAACATTCCCTGCAAAATCATTGGTAAGGAGTGGGTATTTAAAGTTTTAAATTTTATCTAAGGTATATATGCATACTTATTCATATCTCTGATAGCATAATCTGAATTAATTACAGTCATCTGAGTATGATTTGTCTTTTCCTTTTCCAGGTAGCATTTAGGTCAGGGAGGGTAAATAGGTATTACCTCAATGCTGACTCTAAATGATTGATAACGATTTATAGATGGTTTGCTGGAACAATTAACAGTCAACCCTTAAGGATATCATGATGGATTAGTGATGTCTGGGGTGAAAAAAGGAAGTTATGTCCTGATTTACCATACCAAAAAATGAAGTTACTATATTAGTTTTGAACTCTCCCTTCTTTCTATTGTGCTTGCAGACGATGCCATATAATTTAATACTTCATTGCAGACTGTCATATGTTAGACTACAATTGTGTGTTGTGCATCAATCTTGTTTTGCCATCTAGATTAGAAGCTCCTTCGTGACAGAGAACAAGTTGATGCTTCGTTAAATTTCCAAAAGTCCCTCAAAAAGCATAAGGCATGGAGTAACCTCAACACAGAATTTTTTATAATAGATTTATAGAAAATCTCTGACTTCATGGTATAATGCTATGTATTTCACCCTCATCATTTTTTAAAATGAGCTAGTTTTTTTTTTTTTTGAAAATTTAGGCAGATATCTGGTAGTAGGAAAAATAGAACAAAACAAGAGTATTCAGTGAAAAGTTAATCTTCCTCCTGCCCCAGGTTTCCTGTACCTCAGTCTTTCACTCCACAGGCAATTTCTTGTGTAGCCCTCCAGAAATAATTTATGTATAGAAGAGCCTATCCATGTACTTATATTAATATATGTATGGATAGATAGTCATTGATAAACAGATAAATTCCTTTTAACATATAAGAAGGCCTACCGTAACTCGGTTCTATGCTTTTTATATTTGTGCTGATATATTTTGAAGATTGTTTTATATTAATTAATGCAGAGTTGCCTCATTCTTTTTCACTCAAAAATAAAATTTTAATGTATGGATGCGTTGTAATTTATGGCACCAATCTCAAACTGATGAAAATTTAAATAGTTACCAATCTTCTGCTAATATATACAAAGCAGCGATATATATCCTTACATAATCACCTTTGTGCATTTGTGCAAATATATCAACAACTACAGAAGCAATTCTAGAAGTAAAATAACTGTGGTGAAGAGTTATCGATGAAGAGCTATCAATGAATTATCAAATGTTTTGATCTTGGTCAACTTGATAGAGAAGAAAAGATATAAAATTATTTTAGTTTTCTTCTTTTTAATTGCAAGTGATTTTAAACATTGTATGTTTGTAATCCATTATTATTCCATTGTGAATTTTGGCCACTTTTATTGAGTCATTGGTTTTTAACTTATTGATTTGAATGAGCCTTTTGTGTTTTAAGGAAATATGCTCCCCTTCTGTCAAATACAGAGAGATATTTTTTCTGGTTTATTGATTGTAGGTTAACTTTGTAGATTTTATTGTTGCAATGTAGAATGCAAAACATCTATGAAATTAAATTTATCAACTTGTTCTTCATGGTTTCTGGGTTTGTTTTATTATCATTTTAAGTCTTCTAAAAATATTTTTTAGAATCTTTATGTCTTCATTATTGTTATTTTAAAATGCTTATCCCTTTGATTCATCTAGAATTTATTTTGGTGTGAGGAGTCAAGTAGAGATTCCATTTTATTTTTCCTACAGATAATTAGTGAGTTATCCTAACATTATTAATTTGGTAATTAGTATTTTCTTGACTGTTTTTAATTACCAACTTTTTGTATATTAAAATAGTGTACATAAATGATTCTATTTCTGGTGTCTATGCTAGTATTGATATGGTCTTTGATATTCTGTTATAAAATTATTTTATCTACTGTTACTTTAAAATGTTTCTGAATATTTGGTATATACAATTACTGATCATAATTTTTTTCTGTTTCTTTTTAGTAGAATTCTAATGATTTTTGCATTTTTGTTTTCTTAAATGAATTTTAAGATTAGCTTATAGGGTTGTAAAAATATTGTTACTATTTAATTAGGATCATATTAATTTAGGGGAAATTAGTAACTTTACAGTATTGTTTTCCTGTTCAAGACCAACTGATGTCTTTATTCAAAGACTCTTTTGGGTTACTTTGTAGAATTTTGAATATTCTTCATATAAATTCTATACAGTTTTGTGAAGTTTATCCTAAAATACTTTATTTTTTAGGTAGACTTTTTTTAATTGATCTTTTCCTCTATGTTCTCTGTATATAATAATCTATTAGTATTTGTGGAACCCTGGTGGTGCAGTGGTTTAAGCATTTGGCTGCTAACCAAAAGGTCGGCAGTTTGAATCCACCAGCCGCTCCTTGGAAACCCTCTGGGACAGTTCCACTCTGTCCTGTAGGGCTGCTATGAGTCTGATCCACTTGATGGCAGTGGGTATGAGTATTTGTATAATTTTTGAAGCTTACTAAATATTTTGGAGCCCTGCTGGTACAGTGGTTAAGAGCACGGCTGCTAACCGAAAGATGGGCAGTTCAAATCTACCAGCCGCTCCTTGGAAACCCTATGGGACAGTTCTACTCTGTCCTATAGGGTTGCTATGAGTCAGAATTGAGTCGATGGCAAAGGATTTTTTTTTTTTTTTTTACTACCTATTTATTGGATTACTTGTTTCTTGTAGTTCTTAGTTTTAATTAATTTTCTAATTATATAATTTTATTAGCCACATATAGTGATACATTTACTTTCTCTTTTCTAAGCTTTACATCTCATTTTTTTCTCTTATCTAATTGCATTAGATAGTATTTCCAAAAAATATTAAATAATTTTATTAATTATATTTTTGTTTTAAGGCGAAAGTTTATAGTGTTTCTCCAATCATATATAAAATATTAGTAAAGTGTCCATCAATTCTTACTTTATGAGTCTTTTTGTATCAATAATTAATGTTGATCATCATCAAATGTATTTTTATGAACTATGACATTTACTTTGATTTTTTCTCATTTGACTTATTATTTCTATAAAGAAAACATCTTTGCACCAATATTTTAATTATTTTAAAATTACTAGCCCCTGTAATATGAGAAAATATTTAAATTTGTAATGACTCTTGGACATATGCAATCTAACTAATATTTTACATTTCCCCTTTATTTGCCCCACTCATTTTGTGAGATGTTAATATGTAGTCAGCCAGTAACCATTGTCTTTAGGAACATTTTTTATTCCCATTACATTTCTACTTTGTATAATACAGAAAAGAGGATGAATTAGAAGAAAAATGCAAACAATCTAGAAAGGAATAATTTGCAGTGAAAAGGTTTACATAGGCAACAATGACCGTTGTTCTCTATGCGTTTCTCATTGTTACTTTTGTAACATTCTGAATAAACAATAGTCTTTTTCTTTTTCTTTCAAAGTTTATAAAGAAAACCTTATTTCTATAAATTCAGTCTATGTATATGTTAGCTACCAAAATGTTTAACAACATGCAATTTTAATCATAATTATCTATTCTTGAACAATTTGTTATGTAAGATATTCTCTTATGAGACGGCATGTCTGGTATGAAGGGTTGAGAGATTGAGGTTTATAGATGTGAATAGAAGGATGACTTCTGCTAAAATAAAGCATTTACCTAAACTAAGGGCTCTGAAAGGCACTGGCACACAAAACGTATTCTGAAAGTTTGCTTCTAAAAGTATCACAATTAAACTTTTAATTAATCACAGAAACTTTCTTTTTTTTTTTAATAGAGCAGGGCAATAATTTGAAACTAAAGAAAACGTCAAGGATTTAACACTGGGAGCACATTAACAACCAGGGCAAGCACTGTTCAAATTCTGTCATGAAAACAAACTGTCAAACGTTCAGCAAATAGATTTCTTGCTAATGGCAAGCAGTTCTGCTCTGTCTGACTGAAGACAATAATGGCCACCCATTGTTAAAGAGACTTAATTACAAAAATCAAATGCATACTGTTTCTGTTTTCTTAAGGGAGATGCATCAACAAAGCATGGGTATGTGATGGAGATATTGACTGTGAAGATCAGTCAGATGAAGATGACTGTGAGAGTTTCTTGTGTGGACCACCCAAGTACCCTTGTGCTAATGACACTTCGGTGTGCCTGCAGCCAGAGAAACTCTGCAATGGGAGAAGGGATTGTCCTGATGGGTCTGATGAAGGAGATCTCTGCGGTAATGCATATTACATTGCATTTACTCCTGCATGGAACTGGAACTCTTTAGTTCACTTGCTGACAATTACTATAGTAAAAATCATTTCTCCCATTCATTCCTCTTCAATGCAACATTTGCCGTTCAGCCCTATGTACATTTTTATGTACTGTAAATCCATACAAAAAGTTTTAAATATGATTAAAGATTTCTAAAAATAAAGCGGAAAAAGCTAGCCCGTATCCAGCTAACTTAACCATTGCATGACTATGCTCATCATTTACATCTCTGGATAGTTATTTCTGTTCCCACAAATTAACTCATTATATTTTTGTTTGTGAGTCATTCAGAACAGGGGTATCTTTTTATTACTGTTCTGTGAAGTGGAGTCTACTACCACCCTATGGCTTTTGACATTCCTTCTATTTATTACAGTAGGAACTGTTTTCAGGAAAAAGAAAAGAGAAGACTGGATAATAAAACAAATTGAATATTGCCCAGTTTCACGTAATTTTCCCTCCAGTTTTTTGGTCCTCATACTTCATCTTTCTTTAGAGTGCTTTATATAGTTAAAATGATGATTTCAATCTAATAGATTTTGAGCTTTGAATTTACTTTTCACTAGCCATCTCCTTATGCCAATGAGCACATATAAAAGAAAATTGCATTTTCTTCTCTGGGGGGAGATCAGAGATTTAGCAAGGAGATTTAAAAAACATGTTTTATAGATAATACTAAAGGTGACATCAATAACGTAGTAATGAAGAAGAGTTAACAGAATAATAAGTACAGTAATGAGATGACTTGACATTGGGAAAAAAAATAGCTGTAGGAAATGATGTAGCTGCCTGATTGAAACCAGGAAAAACAACTGAATTTAACCTGAAGTTATAATATTTTGATATCAATTGGGTATTAATAGCATACTGAGTGTTACAAAAACAGGCCTATTATTATTATTATTTTTTCTTTATATAATAAAATGTCCCTTCTTCCAAAGGATCTGTGGTTCTGTAAAATAGCCTTGAAACAGTACATGCAGCAGTTTTCATTCAGTGATACTAATTTTTAAACAAGAAGAGTCAGACAAAAATAATAAAATACATGAAACTGAAAACAATTACAAATAAAAGATGGCAGACTTCATTTTTCTGTATTCACTTCCTTTTCTCCAGTTTATTCTCACTGACAGAGTGAGCTGGTGGATGGAACTGTCTCTTGCATTATAATATGTGAGGTTTGCACATGAAGGTTGAAAGAACAATTTAGAAGAAAGACTATATCAATACTCTTAAGATGGAAGTATATTGTTATGGAAATAGTCTAAATTTTAAGAGGTCAGAAATCTATTCTTCAATCACTTTAATTAAGTCACAAAGGCAGATGACTTTTGAACTTAGTCTCTTCATAACTAAAATGGAGACAATGATCATATTTTTTTAGGTAATTGTGGTACTAATGATGTATTTATTATAGGTATTGAAAGATATTAATTCATTTTCACACACTCTCAAGTTATATGAAATAAATAAAAGGCAAAGAATATGCAATCATCAAGCAAAATAAAGAGAATGAGAAGAAAACACAGCCTTATGTTCCCATCCTCCCCTGTCCAAACTGGAAAAATAAAACAGGAAAGAGGGGATTCCTTCTAAATTTATTTTTTTGTCTACTTCAAAATAGACAATTACTTCCATTTATCTAGCCACTATAGCCATCAGCTAATGCACATACATTTCAAAGGATTACAGAGATTGGAAGTGGTCACAGGGAGCCGGATGTAGAGATACCAGAGAAAATAAAAAGACATTTTTATCTTGATTGTTGCACTGTGACATGTTGAACTCATGCAGGCTGCTTCACTTTGCTCTTCATGAGGTGACGCTGAAGGAGAATAAGAAAAATGAAAATGAATAACAAATATTGGTCAAGAGATTTAATTGCCTTCTATGGTTTCACACAATGTATTTAAGGAAAAGGAGAACTCAAGAGGATAGATAGAAGAAAGCAAAATGCCATTAAAAAGGACAGGAAAGAAATAAAAGACCAAAATGGATGTCAGAAGAGACTCTGAAGCTTGCTTTTGAACATAGAGTAGCTAAAGCAAAAGGAAGAAATGATAAAATAAAAAAGAACATAACGGAAGATCTCAAAGGGTGGCTCAAGAAAACAAACTAAAGTATTATAATGAAATGTGCAAAGACCTGGAGTTAGAAAACCAAAAGGGAAGAACACATCTGACATTTCTCAAACTGAAAGAACTGAAGAAAAAATTCAAGCCTCAAGCTACAGTACTGAAGGATTCTACAGGGAAAATACTGAATGATGCAGGAAGTATCAAAAGAAGATGGAAGGAATACACAGTCACTGTACCAAAAAGAGTTGGTCAACATTCAGCTATTTCAGGAGGCAGCATATGATCAAAAATGAAGGTACTGAAGGAAGAGGTCCAAGCTGCACTGCATTTGTTGAAATGTTTCAACAAAAAGATGCAGCACTAGAAGTGCTCACTTGTCTATGCCAAGACATTTGGAAGACAGCTACCTAGCCAACCAGCTGGAAGAGATTCATATTTGTGCCTTTTCCAAAGAAAGGTGATTCATCAGAATGCAGAAATTATCGAATAATATGATTAATATCACGCTCAAGTAAAATTTTGCTGAAGATCATTCAAAAGTGGTTGCAGCAGTATATCAACAGGCAACTGCTAGAAGTTCAAGCTGGATTCAGAAGAGGACATGGAACTGGCGATATCATTGCTGATGTCAGATGGATCCTGGTTAAAAGCAGAGAATACCAGAAAAATATTTACCTGAGTTTTCTTGACTATGCAAAGGCATTCCATTGTGTGGATCATGACAAATTATGGATAAAGTTGCGAAGAATGTGAATTTAAGAATACTTAATTGTGCTCATGAGGAACCTGTACCTAGACCAGGAGGCAATCATTCGAACAGAAAAAGGGAATACTACATGGTTTAAAGTCAGGAAAGGTGTGTGCCAGGGTTGCATCCTTTCACCATACTTGTTCAATCTTTATGCTGAACAGATAATCTGAGAAACTGGATTATATGAACAACGCGGCATCAAGATTAGAGGAAACTTGCGTTGTACAGATGATACAACCTTGCTTGCTGAAAGTGAAGAGAACTTGAAGCACTTACTGATGAAGTTCATAGACTACAGTCTTCAGTATGGATTGTACCTGAACATAAAGGAAACAAAAATCCTAACAACTGGACCAATAAGCAACATCATGATACACGGAGAAAAGATTGAAGTTTTCAAGGATTTCATTTTACTTAGATCCACAATCAATGCCCATAGAAACAGCAGTCAAGAAATCAAAAGACGCATTGCACTGGGCAAATCTGCTGCAAAAGACCTCTTTAAAGTTTTGAAAAGCTAAGATGTTACTTTGAGGACTAAGGTATTTTCAATTTGCCTTGTATTCATGGGAAAGCTGGACAATGAATAAGGAAGAACGAAGAAGAATTGTTGCCTTTAAATTATGGTGTTGGACAAAAAGAAACAATCTTTGATGGTTATGAGGCGGGGAGGTGGGGGGAACACTAAATAGACAATAGATAAGTGGTAACTCTGGTGATGGGTAAGGCAGTACACAATACTGGGGAAGCCAGACAACTTGTACAAAGCAAGGTCATGGAAGCTCCATAGACACATCCAAACTCCCTGACGAAGAAAACAAGATACAAGGGAAAGAATAGTCCAAACGACTAATGGACTACAACTACCATGGCCACCACCAGATTGAGTCTAGTACAACTAGATGGTGCCCAGGTACCACCACTGACTGTTCTGACAGGGATCACAACATAGGGTCCCAGACAGAGCTGAGAAAAATGTAGAACAAAATTCTAATTCACAAGAAAAGACCAGACTTACTGGCTTGACAGAGACTGGAGAAACCCCCAGAGGATGGTCCCCAGATACACTTTTAGCTCAGTAATGAAGTCACTCCCGAGGTTCACCCTTCAGCTGAAGATTCGACGGCCCCATAAAACAAAATGAGACTAATGGGGCACACCAGCCCAGGGACAAGGACTAGAAGGCAGGAGGGGACAGGAAAGTTGGTAATAGGGAACCCAAGGTCAATGAGGGAGAGTGTTGACATGTCATGGGGTTGGTAACTAATGTCACAAAACAATGAGAAGCTAGTTTGTTCTGTAAACCTTCATCTAAAGTACAATAAAAAAATAAAATAAAATAAAAATTATGATGTTGGAGAAAAATATTGAATATACCATGGACTGCCAAAAGAATGAACAAGTCTGTCTTGGAAGAAATACAGCCGGAATGCTCCTTAGAAGCAAGGATGGTGAGACTTTGTCTCACTTACTTTGGACATGTTATCAAGGGGGACCAGTCCCTGGGGAAGGACATTGTGTTAGTCATCTAGTACTGCTATAACAGAAATACCACAAGCGGATGGCTTCAACAAAGAGAAATGTATTTCTCACAGTCTAGTAGGCTAGAAGTCCAAATTCAGGGTGTCAGCTCCAGGGGAAGGCTTTTTCTCTGTCAGCTCTGGAGGAAGGTCCTTGTCATCAATCTTCCCATGGACTAGGAGCTTCTCCACACAAGAACCCCAGGTCCAAAGGACATGCTCTGCTCCTGGCACTGCTTTCTTGGTGGTGTGAGGTCCCCAACTCTCTGCTTGTTTCCCTTTCCTTTTATCTCTTGTAAGATAAAAGTTGGTGCAGGCCACATCCTAGGGAAACTCCCTTTACATTGGATCAGGTATGTGACCTTAGTAAGGTGTTATAATCCCACTGTAATCCTCTTTAACATAAAATTACAATCACAAAATGGAGGACAACCACAGGATACTGGGGAACATGGCCCAGCCAAATTGATACATACATTTTTGGGGGATCATAATTCAATCCATGATAGACATCATGCTTGGTAAAGTAGAGGGTCAGCAAAAAAGAGGAAGATCCCTCAACAAGATAGATTGACACAGTGGTTGCAATGATGGGCTCAAGCATAACAATTGTGAAGATGGTGCTGGACTGGACAGTGTTTCATTCTGTTGTACATAGGGTCACTGTGAGTTGGGACCTATTGGTCAGCACCTAACAACAACAATCTAATCTCCTAATACTAGTGAAGAGATTATTTTTCTAGAGAATTTTTAAAATAGTGTCAAAGGGAAAGAGATAGGAATTTGAGAAAGAAATGAGGAAAGACTTGAATCATTCAAGAAATGGTAAATGTTGACCTTTGTTATAGCAGTTAAGGGTTAAGGAAGAAATGATAAGGAACTAGTTATGCAAATGTTAGAAACCCTGGTTTCATAGTGGTTAAAGCACTCTACTGTTAACTGAAAAGTTGGTGGTTAGAAACCACCAGTGGCTCCACGGAAGAAAGATATGGCAGTCTGCTTCCATAAAGATTTTTAGCCTTGGAAACCCTGCGGGGTCGCTATGAGTAGGAATGGACTCCACGGCAGTGGGTATGCAAATGTTAACATTAAATGTACATATTCAATTTTATATTTTGAAGTAAATTTGTTTATCCTAAAATCTATTACTTTATTTCTACAAACAGTATCAGAAAGAGACACTTTCAGTGCTGAGAACAGTCATATTTGAAATAAGCTAAGAGCATTGTAATAATTTTTTTTTTCACTTGCTGGGCAGGATGACATTTCTTTGCAATAATTCTCTTGAAAAAGAATGTCAATTGGTGCAAAATGGGGCAAATACTTTGAAATGACTGCTGTTTTGAAATGATTATGATTACGGGTGAACAAACATATTTAGAGGAACCAAGAAACAAATCTATTATTTTTCGTCTAAAATAATACCAAATTGAACTAAATTCTTAGAGAAAATAGTTAACGTACTCATATCCCTTTTCTTACTGCCTTAACTTCTTGGATGGTGACAAATAATATGGAGAATAACTGACCCATATACAAGTTTTAAAAACTGTAGACTTTTTTTAAAGCCTTACATTTCAGTCTGATTTTTGAACTGGATGAATTTCCATAGATAGCAGGAAATATTTAAGATATGTAAGTAAATATTACCACAATTTGCCAATTATTGGATAACCGTCTCCTTTAGCATGTCCCCGAAGGCATAGGCTTTGAAAACCACTCAAAAATATTTTTAAAGCAAAGAAAGACAAAGCTTTTTTTTGGCTTTATTATTATGTACTTCATAGTACATAGCATACCAATGACCATGAAGATGGTTCAGGAATTATATGTACGGTCACCATGAATGAGAGCCAACTCCAAGACAACTAACAACAACAAAGTTGTATACACTAATAAGTAACAGAGTGGTTGCAAAGAAAAATAAAAGCTATCTGCTATTTTCTTCAAGGGCACAAGTGTGTCCTCTTGAAGTTTCCCCCAATGGACAAGCACTGTCACAATTTTGGAGGACTTGTGCTTTGGGGGGAGCCCTGGTGGCAAAGTGAGTAAAGCACTTGGCTGCTAACCAAAAAGTTGGTTTGAACCCACCAGTCACTCCAAGGGAGAAAAATGTGGCAGTTTGGTTAAGTAAAGATTTATAGCCTTGGAAACACTATGGGGCAGTTCCACTCTGTCCGATAGGGTCACTATGAGCTGAAATCGAGTTGATGGTAGTGGGTTTGGTGGTTTGCGATGCTTTTGAACAATTACACTTTTCATATTCAACAAATATTTTTAGCTGCTTACTCTTTGATGCTACCTGTAGCATGTACACTGGTAGAGACAGCAATTGTTACCTATGATCTCACGGAGCCTACAGTCTGGTGATGGATTAGAATGATAAACATATATACTGAACGTGTAATATAAATTATTACAAGTGTTATGAATGCAGGGTCCCTTTCTGCATAAACCAATCATATTTTCATGCAATCAATACTAGATGCTCTTTAATTCAGCCAAAATATCAGGTCATTTTTCTTTTTTTATTGTTGTAGTTTAAATGAAGTTTACATTTCAAGTTAGTCTC
>NW_004443969.1:15847663-15849246 GCF_000243295.1 Trichechus manatus latirostris | reverse complement strand
GTTGTAAGATGTTTCACGGCTTCATCGTTGTTCTTTATCATTGTGTGGTATTCCATTGTGTGGATATACCATAATTTGTTTATCCTTTTGTCCGCTGATGGGCATCTAGGATGTTACATCTTTTTGCTATTGTGAACCATGCTGCAATGAACGTGGGTGTGCATATATCTATTCGCGTGACAGCTCTTATTTCTCTATGATATATTCCAAGGAGCAGGATAGCTGGATTGAATGGTACTTCTATTTCTAGCTTTTTATGGAAGTGCCAAATTGATTTCCAAAGTGGTTGTACCATTTTACATTCCCACCAACAGTGTATAAGTGTTCCAGTCTCTCCATAACCTCTGCAGCATTTATTATTTTGGGTGTTTTGAATTAATGCTAGTCTTGGGTGAGATGATAGCACATTGTAGTTTTGATCTGCATTTCTCTAATGGCTAATGATTGTGAGCATTTCTTCATGTGTTTGTTAGCCACCTGAATATCTTCTTTGATGAAGTGCCTGTTCATATCCTTTGCCCGTTTTTTAAATTGGGTTATTTGTCTTTTTGTTGTTGAGGTTTTGCAGTATCTTGTAGATTTTAGAGATTAGACACTGATCGGATTTGTTGTAGCAAAAAATTTTTTCCCAGTCTGTAGGTTTCGTTTTACTCGTTCTGTGAGGTCTGTTGATGAGCATAGTGTTTCATTTTTAGGAGCTTCCAATATGTCGTCTCTCTTCTGGTGCTTGTGCATTGTTACTTATAGTTCATATTCTATTTAAGCCATGAATTACGGCTCCTAGCATTGTCCCTACTTTTTCTTCCATGATCTTTATAATTTTTGATTTTATATTTAAGTCTTTGATCCATTTTGAGTTAGTTTCTGTGTATGGTGTGAAGTATGGGTCTTGTTTCATTTCTTTGCAGATGGATATCCAGTTATGCCAGCACCATTTGTTAAAGAGACTGTCTTTTCCCCAATTAACCGACTTTGGGACTTTGTCAAATATCAGTTACTCATAGGTGGATGTATTTATGTCTGGATTCTCAGTTCTGTTCCATTGGTCTGTGTATCTGTTGTTGTACAAGTACCAGACTGTTTGCATACTGTGGAGGTATAATAGATTCTAAAACCAGGTAGTGCGAGGCCTCCCACTTTGTTCTTCTTCTTGAGTAATGCTTTACTTATTCAGGGTCTCTTCCCTTTCCATATGAAGTTGATGATTTGTTTCTCCATCTCATTAAAAAATGCTGGTGGAAATTGGATCAGGATTACATCATATCTGTAGATGGCTTTGGGTAGAATTGACATTTTCACAATGTTGAGTCTTCCTATCCATGAGCAAGGTAAGTTTTTCCACTTATGCAGGTATCTTTTGGTTTCTTGCAGTAGTGTCTTGTAGTTTTCATTGAATAAGTCTTTTATGTCTCTGGTTAGATTTATTCCTATTTTATCTTCTTGGGGCTATTGTAAATGGTATTGATTTGGTGATTTCCTCTTTGAGGTTCTCTTTGTTGGTGTAAAGGAATCCAACTGATTTTGTATGTTTAGCTTGTATCCTGAAACTTTGCTGAAATCTTCTATTAGTTCCAGTAGTTTTC
>NW_004443969.1:15804813-15845907 GCF_000243295.1 Trichechus manatus latirostris | reverse complement strand
TGTCCTCCTGGTGTATTGACCCTTTAATCATTATATATTGTCCTTCCTTATTGTTTGTGGTGGATTTTACTTTAAAGTCTATTTTGCTGGAGATTAATATTGCCACTCCTGATTTTTTTGAGTGTTGTTTGCTTGATATATTTTTTCCATCCTTTGAGTTTTAGTTTGTTTGTGTCTTTAAGTCTAAGGTGTGTCTCTTATAGGCGGCATATAGATGGATTGTGTTTTTTTGTCCAGTTTGCCACTCTCTGTCTATTGGTGCATTTAGTCCATTTATATTCAGCAGAATTATTGATAGGTATGAGTTTACTGCTGTCATGTTGATGTCTTTTCTTGTGTGTTGTTTACAGTTTCTTTGTTCCACTTAATTTTCAGTGCTAAGTTGTTTTTCTTTATATATTTTCTTTTCATCTTTTTAATTTTTGTTAATTTTGTGTTTGCTGAGTCTTTATATTTTTATAGTTTTTTATTTTGACTTGTAGGATTGTTAGCTTCCTTTGTGGTTACCTTAATATTTACCCCAATTTTCTAAGTTTATACCAGTCTTTTATGTCTTAATATCACCTTGACTTCCTCTCTATATGAAAAATCTATGTCTACATTTTTTAATCCCTCTTTTTTGTTTTAATGTTATCATCTTTTACATATTGACATCTGGTTCCCTATTTTCAGTGTTTTAGCTTTGATTTATTTTTGTGACTTCCATATGTGGGTTGATATCTGGTTGCTCTGTCTTGTGTTCTAGTCTTGGGTTGTTATCTGATGTTACTGATTTTCTAGCTGGAGGACTCCCTTTAGTATTTCTTGTAATTTTGGTTTGGTTTTTGCAAATTCCCTAAACTTCTGTTTACCTGGAAATGCCCTAATTTCACCATCATATTTGAGAGACAGTTTTGCTGGTTATATAACTCTTGGCTGGCAGTTTTTTTTTTCCTTCAAGGCTTTATATATGTCATCCCATTGCCTTCTTGTCTGCATGGTATCTGCTGAGTAGTCTGAGCTTATTCTTATTGACTCTCCTTTGTAGATGACTTTTCGTGTATCCCTAGATGCTCTTAAAATTCTCTCTTTATGTTCGGTTTTGGCAAGTTTGATTATAGTATGTCTTGGTGACTTTGTTTTGGGATCTACCTAATGCGAGGTTTGATGAGCATCTTAGATAGATATGTTCTCATCTTTCATGATATCAGGGAAGTTTTCTGTTAACAAATCTTCAACAATTCTCTCTGTGTTTTCTGTTATACCCCCCTGTTCTGGTACTCCAATCAGTCACAAGTTATTCCTGTTCATAAAGTCCCACATAATTCTTAGGTTTTCTTCATTTTTTTAAAAACCCTTTTATCTAATTTTACCTCAAGTAAGCTGGTGTCAAGTGCTTTATCTTCCATCTCACTAGTTCTGACTTCCATTGCCTCAATACTGCTCCTATGACTTTCTCTTGAGTTGTCTAATTCTGAAATTTTATTGCTAATCTTCTGGATTTCTGATTGCTGTATCTCTATGGATTCTTGCAGCCTGTTAAATTTGTCATTATGCTCTTCTCTAATTTTTTAATTTCCTCTATTGTGTGTTCTGCATTTTGATTAATTTCCTTCCTAATTTCTTGAAGAGTTCTGTATATTAATCTTTTGTATTCTGCCTCTGGTAATTCCAAGAAATTTTCCTCCTCTGGAAACTTTTTAGATTATTTTGGGAGCTTGCTGAAGCCATTATGGATTGCCTCTTTATGTGATTTGATATTGACTGTTGTCTCCAATTCATCAATAAGTTATTATATTTATTTATTTTATGTTTGCTTACTGTTTCCTTGCTTCTTGTTTTGTTTTGATATGCACAAATAGGCTGCTCATATGAGCTAGTTGATTATTGGTACCTTTGAATCTCTAATGTCTTGTCACCAGGTGGTTAGATCTGTTACTAGGTATGTGAGCTCAGGAGTCTGCCCATTCCTCCTGTATGGATTCAACTTATGTGCCCAGGTAAATAGCCACCAAGTGTGTGTTGTAGACTCTCACCTACAGTCCTAGACAGGCATGGTGTAGGCACAGGCACCTGACTGCAGCAGGGGGATACATTCTGAGCAAGGCAGGGGGCTGACAGCCACCCCCACGTGTCCAGGAGAAAGGCATGTCCCTGTTCCCTAGAGCATGTAGGTGAGTGGGTTTTGCAGCTGGACTATGATCGCCCAATGCTGTTGGCTGTAAGGACTGTGGGTCACCTCTTATTCTTGGGCCTGCATCTGAGGTGGCTAGGTGGCGTGGGTGGAGCCACCAGTCCTCAGGCCCCTGATGTGGGTAGGTGAAGACCCTGCTTAATGGGCAGAGTAGTGGCAAATATCACGAACCTACCACTTCACAGCGGAAACAGTTGTGATTAGACTTCAGGTAAATACCCTATTGTACTGTGGTAATGTGGGCCTATGCTGTTGAAATGGGCCCACACAAGTCTATGCAGGGGGAAAGGCTCTCAAAGTCTGTGGATCCCTTATGCCTGTGTCTAGGCAAAGAGCTTTGCCTACCCTGGGTTCCTGGCTTAGGGGAGCCTGCAGTTTATTTTTTCCCTTTTTGTTAATTTGTTCACTCTCCAAGGCTGGGAGAATGGCTCAGGATGTCTGACAGATCCTACTTCTGGCCCAGGGGACTCAGCAATTGCTGAAGCTGCTCTGGGACCCAGTGCAGAACAGGAAGCAGGGAGGTAAATGAGAGAGAGAGGTTTTTCCCTAAGGGGGTGTTTCTGATCTGTGCGGTAGGTTGTATGCAAGTACTTATCTTTCACCGATTGAGGGCTGCTTCTCACTGGTTTTGGGTGGCCGAGTAGAGTCTCTGCTTCTGGGTTTCTCCCAGTGCACAAACCATGCCTCCTGAGCACCTCTGCTTGCCTGCCTTACCGCTCACCCATGAGCTGATCAGGCCTGAAGGGCTCAGGCTCTTGCCGGGTCAGGTCTGGCAACTCCTCACAGCTTCTGAACTGTCTCTTTCTCCCTCTCCCACTCAGTCCGGTTCCTTAACTTTGCCTTTGATGTTCAGGGCTCCTAGATTGTCATAAATAATCTATTCATTTGTTTTTTCATGTCTTTGTTGTAAGAGGGTCCACTGGAAGCATCTGACTACTCTGCCATCTTGACCCCGCCTCCTCATTTTTCTTTCTTAGTATATTTTTTATTATGCTTCCATGACCTCCCTGAGTAAATCATAACAACAAACATGTAAGGCATAATGACACAGTGGCTGCAATAGTGGTCTCAAGCATAACAATGATTGTGAGGATGGCACAAGACTGGGCAGTGTTTCGTTCTATCGTACATCGGGTTGCTATGAGTCAGAACTGACTCAATGGCACCTAAATATAGCAATTTACCTAATTTAAAAACTAATTGGCTGCAACCAGTCAAGAGCAGACTAATCAGTTCTATTATCACTGTGGATCATATTTTAGATACAGAAAAATATATATACATACTATGTATATACATGTAGATAGCTGTTTATAAGCACTGAAAGAAGTCAAATATTTAAATCATCAACGTGGATGCATAGCCTTTGGAAGACTGCTGTGCCTGGTAACTGCTAACTGCCAAAAAGCTCAGTCTAATCTTTTCATTCATAGTAGAAAGTGTGAACTCTTTTTATCTCTATGGAGTAAAACCAAGCATACTCCAAGATTTTATAAAAATGAAAATCTTTCATTCCTAACTTCTATTCTAAACCAAAATAAATGAATAAATGAACCCATTGCTGTGGAGTCAATTCCAAATCATGGCAACCCTATTTTTGCAGGCTAGAACTGATCCATAGGAATTTCAAGGCTGTGACCTTACAGAAGCAGATTGCCAGGACTTTCTTCCTAGGCACCTCTGGATGATTCAGACCCACCAACCTCTCAGTTAGTATTTGAGCACTTAACCATTAGTGCCACCCAGGAACTCTTAACTCCTATTAGAGGAATTAAATTTACTCATTAGATGAATTTTTTCATCATTTCCACTTAACCCCTGGGAAAAATTAATCCTAAGAGGAGTTCCTAATATTCATTTATAATATCTTGGCTCTAATTTAAGGCTTAGAGAATTGAGCTCAGTGATCATTGTTTAAATGAGGAAAACCATTGAGTGTAACCTACAACCTTTTCCTTTATAGATGAATGTTCCCTGAACAATGGAGGCTGCAGCAACTACTGCTCTGTTGTTCCTGGCAGAGGCATTGTATGTTCCTGCCCTGAAGGACTTCAACTTAAGAAAGACAATAAAACGTGTGAAATCATGGATTACTGTAGCGGTCATCTCAAGTGCAGTCAAGTGTGTGAGCAGCACAAGCACACAGTCAAGTGTTCATGTTATGAAGGGTGGAAGCTGAATGTGGATGGTGAAAGTTGCACAGATGTTGGTAAGCAGATATTTTGAGTGTCTTGTTCTATTTAAGAATAGATCCTGAGTAGAAAACCGAAATAATACAAACTCATCTTCAGAAAATTTATAAAAGTATTCAGTTAATTTTAGATAAGACGTTTAACTATGATGTATCATTTTAGGCCCACTCCAAAATCTTTTGGAGGGAAAAGATTGCAAAGTCCTTACCGTTCAGATTACTGTCGTCAGTTTTTTTTTTTCCTTAAACATGTTCTCATCAGTGCACTCCTTTGTGGTTTATTTTTGTATGCTATCAAGCATTTGGTTTGTTTCTCTTTGAATAATTTTTGTAACTCTCCAAATTCTGGCCCTGCCCCCAGACTTTCGATTGTTATTTCCAATACTCTACAAAACAACTTGAACTGATTCTGTCCATTTTCTAACTGCTTTAAAAAAAAAAAATTCTGCTGATTCTCTTAGGTGGTATTGGACAGTGGGAAAAGCAAATAAGGGTTTTGGAATCTGACAGATTTAAATTCTAATCCTGCCTCTGGAATAAATTATGTGTAAAACCCTAGGCTGTTTAGATAAAAATTCTTGAGCCTCAGTTTTCTCATCTATTAAGTAACAATGTCTATTATAACAGCGTTTCCCTTTTAGCATGTTGTAGAGTAACATGAAAACACTTGTTACTGTGTCTCCCACTCATTAGGTGCTTAATGAATGATAACTTCCTGTCGTTTTCTGCAGGTTTTTAGAGGTCCATGGATTGAATTGAAGGCGTCTGTGAACACTTTTGGGGAAAATATTACACTTTTATTTTCTTTAACCTCAAGCTGAAATTTAGCACTTCTTTCAATCGTGAATGTAGGCCACACACCACAGAAGCTATTAGCAACAACTATGACTTTGTTTCCAATAGAATAATACATTCATATCACATGAAATTTGTTGTAGATATCTCACAGTATCACTTACATTCATTACCATTTCAAAAATGGGAGTCATTAGGCCCAATGGTAGGCCTTGTTATCTAATGCATTAATAAAGAAACACATATTTCACCATATCCAAGTGTTCTTTTTTTGATAACTATATTTCAATGTATTTGATGTTTTTGTAAACCTTTATACTTTATATGTATACTTTTTCTTAACTTTTTAGAATAATGTTTTTATTCTCCTGAAAACTTTGTGAGAAGTCGTACATAGGTTTCATCAGACTGCTAAGTGGCCCTACTTCCTAAACCTTTATTCATTTTGTTTCTTCTACTTAGATTACACTTTCCCTTCTTCAACTCTAAATATTCTGATATTCTGTAAGACCTAGCTCAAATCTTTCTTCTTTAATGAAATCTTCTTCCGAATACTCTTATTCTACATTTATTGTTCCGCTCTATGTTTAGATATATGGTTCATGACAATATGTGTTCACATTTTAATTTGCTATTTTTATTCCTGTTTTCTTCCTTTATTCCTTATGTCCCCAGTGAAATAATATGTATCTTGAAGTTAGAAACCAAGTTGTGGATTTTCTTTTATATTTTACATAATATCCAGTACAGTCTGGGAAAATGATGTGCAATACATTATTATATTTTTGCAGAAAATATTAAGTTATTATTAGTTGCTTTTTGTGGTTATTTGTGTGTGTTTATGTGTATGTGTGATTCCTGGCCATTAAAATTTGAGGCTTAAACACATAAATTCGGCAGACGTGTTCATTCTTTCTTCTCCAAGATTCTCATATAGAGCAAATTGTCCTGAGAGGCTGAAGAACATAGCATTTTGTTTTGATGACAACAGTCATCTTCTTCATATACATATTTGGAGTAGGGAAACAATAGATCAAATTTTGACCTCATACACATTTATAATCATATTTGACATGAGAATTTGACTTTATATCTGTTTTGTGGATACAGATGACAAAATGATTGACTTGTTTAGAATGATTTTTGTACTCCAGGAGAATTAAAAACAGCTTATAATCTATACTGCAATAATTCAACATTGGAATAAATTCTGGCTTTTCCTGAGTTTTTAACTGATTTTATTTTCTCTAAGTTCACTCCTAACATCTTACTAGCTTAAAAAAAATGACCTTCCATAAATACTGATTCAATGATCTTTATTTTTTATTTAACATGTCTTATAAATCTCAACTTTTGTTGCATATCTCAACACTTTATTTTTTCAGTTACTTCTATGTTTCCTCTCTAATTCATAGTTTATTAATCACTTTTCTCTCTTTAAAACCTTTCTTTTTTAAAACTCCTTCCTCTATGAATCATTTCTTCAGTTTAATTATGATAATGTTACTAATGGCTACCATTTATCAAGCACCTAAAATTTGATAGTAATTCATTTATTACTCACAAGAAACCAATTGGATATTATTAATGTCTTATTTTTACCTATAGAAACTGATACCCAGAAAATGTACTTCATTTGCCCAGGACCTCATGGCTAAGAGATGTGAGAGAAAGCTTTTGAACTTCATTCCTCCTGATTCCAAGTTAGGAGCTTTTACATGGCCTCATCCTGTGCTGTGTGTCCCCACACTCCCATGATGTCTTTGAATTGTCTTTACTTGACAAGCTCACTTCTGTCACTTGTACCCAGACTTTCTTGAAAGTTGCTATTGAATCAAATTATTTTATAATCCCTAAATACCCAGCAAATGCTTGTTGAATACAAAAACTTTCTCTATTTTAAGTAGTTGGTACCTGCCTTAGTTACTTAGTCTGCCATAATAAAAAATACCACAAGTAGGTATCTTTAAAGAACAGAAATGTATTCTTTGACAGTTCTGGAGGCTCAGAGTTCAAATTAGGATCTCAGCCGTGTTGATCCTTCTGTGGGCCCCTCTTCTAGCTTCTGGCGACTGCTGGCAGTCCTTAGTGTTCCTTTGCTGCTTATAGATGCATCTGCCTCTGTAGTCACGTGGTGTCTCACCCTGTGTGTCTGGTTCTCTGTGTCTTTATTCCTCTGTTTAAGACACCAATCCAAAGAGATTAGCTTTAGGAAACACCCTACTCTGCTATCACTATCACTTTATTAACAAAACAAAATAAAAACCCTATTTCCAAACAGGTTCACATTCACATGTACAGGATTTAGGGTTTCAACATATATTTTTGTAGGACACAGTTCCATCCGTAATAGACCCTTTTCCTTTCCTTCAATTAATCTTGTATTTATTGTCTCTGTTCCTTTTCCTTCTCACTCACTCGCTCATCTTTTGATCGTCACACACAGAAGGTTGAGTTTATTACATTCTTCGCTTCCTCACATAGTATTATCATTCTCTCGTAGCTGTCGAATTGATTCCGACACATAGCGACCCTATAGGATGGAGTAGAACTGTTCCATAGGGTTTCCAAGGAGCAGTTGGTGGATTCGAACTGGCAGCCTTTGGGTTAGCAGCTGAACTCTTAACCATTGTGCCACCAGGGCTCCAGTATTACCATTATTCTATGTAAAATCCTTCTCTCCCTGTTTCTCTCCCTCTCTTCTTCCCTTGCTCTCTCTGTTTCTTTACTTTTATCCCTAGAGCCTACTCCTCTTCCTCACATCTGGATCCAGAAGAAACCATTCTAATGCTTTTATGTATATGTTTTGATTCATATCTATTATTTCAATATATATGTATTACTGTTTTATGTGTATATATTATATATCTTTAATTCATATAAATGGTATAGTCATTGATATTTTAGTCTGCTGCTTGCTTTTTTTCACTCAGTGTTATGTTGTTATGATATGTGCTATGTGTACAACTGATCTATTGCTTCTAACCAGTATGTAGTACCAAATGGTATGCATGCATTATGTTTGCCTATCCAGTCTACTATGTAAGTCCACTCAGTGTGCCTCCTATTCTCTACACACTTAATGCTGCCATGGGCATACGTTTACCGGTGTTCTTATACATCTGCATAAAAATATTTATGGTACCTAAATTACTAAATCACAGAATGTGCCTATAATTATTAGAAGTCCTTGGGTGACACAAATGATTAAGCACTTGATTACTAGCCAAAAGATTGGCAATTCAAACCCACCCAGAAGTGCCTCAGAAGACAGACCTGGCAATCTGCCTCCTAAAGCCTTGAAAACACTATGGAGCAGTTCTACTCTGTACACATGGGATCACTGTAAGTCAAAATCAACTCAATGGCAACTAATAATAACAGCATATTTACTATAACTAAGTAGAACCAGTTGCTCTTGAGAATAGTTCATCAGTTTACATGTGCACCAACAGAATGCTTCCCAAGTTCCCACATCCTTGCCAACTCCTATAATTATTCGACTTTCTAGTTTTTTTAACTATATTTATATCTATCTATTTATCTATCTATAGGAGTAGAGTAATATATCATTGCTTTAACTCACATTTTTCTGATTTCTAGTGAGTTTGACCATCTCTCCACATGATTGCTAGCCTTCTGTGTCCATTAATTTTCTTTGAAAATTTTTCCATTAAGATTGCTGCCTTTTCTTATTGATTGTAAGGATTAATTATATGGACTAAGCTGTAGGGTTTGCAAATATCTTCTCCCATTCAGTCACTAATTTACTCATACCATTTATGGTGATGTTTGTTAAACAATCTTTCTATCTCTTTTTGCTTCCTACACTCCTTGCTTTGCTTTATTCCTTTGCTTATTTCTTTTTCCCGTGATCGTTTTTATCCCCCCTACACTTAATATCTTTGGGGCTGAATATTCATTTAATTATTTTTATAATTAATCATTCATCTATGTAATCATAAATATTTATTAAATACAATTTTAGTAAAAGTTACTGGGCTATGTCCTGAAAATACAATGATTTTTTGCTGAATTCCTTATGCCTCTCTCTGTCTCTCTCTCTCTTTCTTCATCTTTCTCTCTGTCTGTATTTCTCTGCCTCTCCCTCTCTTTCTTTCTCTTTCACATACACACCAAATTCAGATTCATACCACTAATTAATGAAAAGAATTAAAAAAACCCAAAAAAAAAACAAACCCGTTACCATTGAGTCGATTCCTACTGCTTGTGACCTATAGGACAGAGTAGAACTGCCTCATAGGGTTTGCATGGAGCAGCTGGTGGATTTGAACTACCAACCTTTTGGTTAGCAGCCATGCTCTTAACCACTGTACCACCAGGGATCCATTCTTTTCAATGAAAAGAATATATGAGTTAAAAAACAAACAAACCACCTGAAATATAAAGCAGAGCTTTTGAGAAAAAAATGTCCAGAGATTTTCAGGAAAGGAATTAAGAGGAGAAGGAGCCCTGGTGGCACAATGGTTAAGTACTCAGCTGCTAACTAACAGATTGCGAGATCGAACTCACCTGCTGAGAAAAGAACTGGCTGTTTGCTCCCGTAAAGATTACAGCCTAGGAAAACTTTTGGGCAGTTCTACTCCGCCCTATAGGACTGTTATGAGTCTGAATCAACTCGACAGCACACAACAAAAATTAAGAGGAGAGATGCAAAATAATTGGGCCTCAAGAAACATTGATGGACTGCTAATGACAGAATCTTATAAATTCCTAAGTTTGAATAGTACTTGAAAGTCCATCCTGTCGGACATTCCAGAGATTCTATCCCTTCTTTCTTCATGTACATCGCACTTCAGTAATATTTAGCTATCATTCATTCCTAATATTGCTATAGCTGAGCGAATGGAGAAAAAGAAGTAATAATGTTTGTTGAGCCAGAGAAATGACAGACCATTTACCACTTCATAAGTTTCTACTGTTTAAGGAAATGAATCTGATGATGAAGGCAGAGAAATTCAAATAATCCTTCAATGTAAAAGCAGAAAAGACAGTAAAATCTCTGAAATAGCAGGAAAGGAAGTATTGTAACTATAGTATCACTTTCTGTTTGATGATATTATATATGTATGATAAAGAATCAGGAGTTATTCATATAGAATTGCTGGTTGTATAATTATAATAACAATTTACCCAGAGAGGACTATAGAGGAACTTCTTTTCTTAGACAAGCCATCTACTGCTTTATATTCTGTCCCACAAAAATCATTATGGGAACCTGTTCCAAGATTAAGAGAAAATCAAAGAAAGGAGAGTTATAGATAGAAAACCATAGCCTTCTGAGCGTTTTTAGAAAGATACTTGTGGATGTACTGTATTTAAAAAACATACTATTCATTACTATAAAAATGTAAATTGTAACCCTTTTCGTTTTGTACATATGCTATCTCTCATAATATGCTAAAGCAGGAAAATTCAAGCTATTTCTATATTAAAAGCATGATGTGCTAGTTTGGATTGCTAAATCAAATCATTAATGAGACAAGAGTTAGTATGCTGGAAAAATTGTTAGAAGACTATAAAAATGTATGGCTACCTCACCTTTTACTAATATTCATTCAAAATGAAGTTTGCTTCAGAAGAAGTTAATATGAGTATGTCAAAATGAAAAACAAACCAGAAAATTATTCATTGTATTTTATCTCCAAATATTTTATACAGGGTTTTCTTTTGGTGAAAGTAAAAAACACCATAGAATTTGGGATTCTAAAATCCAGGTTTTATAATTTCCTACTAGTTTATGATATGACATATGAGATTTGTCATTACTTTTTACTCTCTCAAAGGGGAAATAATAATTTAATAAGATGGAAGAAATCCTAAAAGTAGAGACAGTTGGATAAGTTATCTAGATTCAGAGTTGAAATATGAAAGAATTTGAACATTTACACTTTGATCTTTGGTAAACTGGTTTATGATAGTCTAGCATTATCAAATAAAAGTTTATCAAACAGCTATTTTCTCAACACGACCTGAATATAATTAATAAAAAATCTTGAAAAGCCTTTTAGCAGTTTTATTAAAATAGTTAATGTAAAGATGTGTATGTACATGTCTACCTATCTGCATTGCACTTGCAGACAGGCTATGCCTCAATCTTCCAGGCAGCCGTTAGACTGCTAGGAAAGAGGCAGGTTCACCCACTGGTGTCAATCATTCCGTGGGTGCTACTTTCATTTGTGTTTGAGCTGGACACACGAGACACTTGCACAGTGTTGGCAAAGTGAAAGCCATTATTATTATTTACAGAAAGGAAACAGCCAACAATAACAATAGATTCTCAAAAGGAGAACTGCTTACACTTTCCCAAATTACCCATTCCATTCTGATGTCACCGGGCAGGCGCACCGTAGTTCAGGTTAAATACTGTGTTTCAGGGGCGGATTATCCATAGGCAAGGTAAACATGGTGCTTACCTTGCTTATCAGATCGTCTGCAATGAACAATTTCACGTGCGTTTCACCACAGAAAAGACGTGCATACTTTGCCTAATGGATAATCTGCCCCTTCTCTGAGGCAACCCCTGCACAGGGCACACTCAGGCCTTTGCCCTGCATGGGCAAATTACAGCTTTTTTAGCTTCACTGGCAAGCCTTCTGCCCAAAGCCGCTCAGCTCTCGCTCAGTGGCCACTGCAGCTGCCTCACTCCATGGCCCAGCAAGCCCACCACTGCCATCTCTTGCTGGCTTCTGTGTTACAGTTCTCTCTTCTAGGTCTAGGAGGTTCTCAGGGAGGGATCCCGGGTCCTCTGCCCAAGGGACTGCTACACTCCACACTCTTCTTGATGTTAGTGAGCTTCCCCTGAACCTCTGTGTGATTGGCCGTTATGTAAGGAAACTCCTTGTCAATTTCAAGGCATGGCCCTCCCACCAGGGCCACCAACTGACCAATCCACTTGGTGAACTGCAAGTCACTCAACCTGAATAGTAAACTGACCAATCCCTTGCAAGACTGTGGCTCAGCCTTTCATTTTGGGAGAGTTAGAAGACCATGACTAGAAAGGCCATATAAAAACAATTCACTGCATCACAAGGTCATTTGTTCAGACAAAAGATCTGTTTTTAATCATTTTTCATCTTATTATGAAATTAAAAACACATATATTTGTAAACTATATGGAAAAAATGTATCACAGCCCATATTTTTAAAAAAATATTGATAATTTGTTATCTATTATTTAAATTATTTTCTAAAGTTAGTGAACATCCAGAGCCACCTTCCCATCTCTGTCTACACACTTCCTGAAAATTCTCAATTACCATCTATATACTGTTAACTTTTTATAATGGTATATTTTTCCATATAAAGTATTTTGATTTTTCTATTTGAATTTTTTTTATTTTTATATTATTAAATATTTCAAGTGGAGAGTCAATATCGTATCCCAGTACAATATTTTGATTAGTCATTTCTTTCTTCATTGCTGTACAATTTCACTTCTGTCGCATACCAAATATCCATACATGTGTGAAAGAGCTTGGCTGTCTTGTGTTATACCAGTCTATTAAACAACACCATATTTTATAAAAGATCTTGTTCATAGAAGGTATTGATATGAATGCAAGATATAATTATAAATTAAGACATTATAGATTTTGATATCTGGATTTGGCTGTCTCACCTGCTTATTCCTGTTCCAAACAACTTTTCTCTTTCACACTTTATTTTAAATTTTTGGGTCAGAAAATAAGGACCACAACAAAAGACTGTTAAGATTTACATGAGGACTGTAATTGTTATAGATATATGCTATTTATTTTATCTATAAACAGAATATTTTCCCTTTTATTTGTATTTTTGTTTATCTCTTCAAAAATTGTGTAATTTAAAATATTTTTTACATTCTAATTTATATTATTCCTTGATAACCTTTTAGATCTTATTGCCATTTTGAGTCTTCTTTTTTTCAATTGCATCCTCTAAATTTTTCTCATTGGTATATGATGTGAATATGTTAAAATTCTAGCTAAAAACTTTCATAAGTTCTAGCAGTTTGTGGATTGCATTTTTCAGTATCTATTGGGGGGATAATCTGATTTGTTTTCTCTCAAATATGTTAATGGTATAAATAGTATTATTTTTATAATATAGTCAAGTTTTGCCTCCCTATGGGTGGACTCTTCTTATGCCAACAAATTGTACTATTTGTTGCTATATTTGGTTTCCTAATATTACTTTAGAATTTTTGCACCCTAAATACTTATATGTGAAACTGACCAAATATTTCACTTCTTTGCACTTTTCTTTCCAGTTTTGGAGGTTATAATAACCTTGTAAAAGGTATTAAGGACTTTTTCCTCTCTTCTGTTCATTAGATCCCACCACTCCTCTCTGTTTGTTGTACTGTGGTGCCTTGCATGTTGCTGTGATGCTGGAAGTTATGCCATCAATATTTCAAACAACAGCAGGGTCTTCCATGGTAGCCAGGTTTCAGATGCAGCACTGAAGGTGCTCACTCGTCTATGCCAAGAAATTTGGAAGACAGTTACTTGGCCAATCTACTGGAAGAGATCCATATTTATGCCCATTCCAAAGAAACGTGATCCAACAGAAGGTGGAAATTATTATAAAATATCATTAATATCACACACAGGTAAAATTTTGTTGAAGACCATTCAAAAGCGGTTGCAGCAGTACATTGATAGAGAACTGCCAGAAATTCAAGCTGTATTCAGAAGAGGACTTAGAATGAGGGATACTACTGCAGATGTCGGATGGATCTTAGCTGAAAGCAGAGAATATCAGAAAGGTGTGTAAATATGTTTTATTGACTACCCAAAGGCATTCGACTATGTGGATCATAACAAACTATGGATAGCATTTCGAAGAATGGGAATTCCAGAAAACTTAATTGTGCTCTGAGGAACCTGTACATAGACCAAGAGGCAGTTGTTCAAACAGAACAAGGGCATACTGCATGGTGTAAAGTCTTGAAAGGTGCGTGTCAGGGTTGTATCCTTTCACCACACTTATTTAATCTGTATGCTGAGCAAATAATCCAAAAACCTGGACTATACTAAGAAGAACACAGCATCAGGATTGGAAGAAGACTCATTAACAACCTATGATATGCAGATGACACAGCTTGCTTGCTGAAAGTGAAGAGGACTTGAAGCACTTACTGATGCAGATCAAAGACTATAGCCCTCAATATGGATTACACCTCAGTATAAAGAAAACAAAAATCCTCACAACTGGACCAATAAGCAACATCATGATAAACGGAGAAAAGATTGAAGTTGTCAAGGATTTCATTTTACTTGCATCCACAATCAACACCCATGGAAGCAGCAGTCAAGAAATCAAAGGACCTAATTTACTGACCAAATCTGCTGGAAAAGACCCCTTTGAAGTGTTAAAAAGCAAAGATGTCACTTTGAGGACTAAGGTGCACATGACCCAAGCCATGGTATTTTCAATCACCTCATATGCATGTGAAAGCTGAGCAATGAATAAGGAAGACCGAAGAATAATTGACGTCTTTGAATTATGGGTTTAGCAAAGAATATTGAATATACCATAGACTGCAAGAAGAATGAACAAATCTGTCTTGAAAGAAGTACAGCCAGAATGCTCCTTAGAAGCAAGGGTGATGAGACTTCGTCTCACATACTTTGGACATGTTATCAAGAGGGACCAGTCCCTGGAGAAGGACATCACACTTGGTAAAGCAGAGGGTAAGCGAAAAAGAGGAAGATCCCCAACAAGATGGATTGACACAGTGCTGCAACAATGGGCTCAAACATAGCAATGATTATGAGGATGGTGCAGGACCGGGCAGTGTTTTCCTTTTGTTGTGCATAGGGTCACTCTGAGTCGGAACTAACTGGACAGCACCTACAACATTCATAACATCAGTTAGTATGACATAGAAATAATCTGTTCCTTGATAGTTGAGGAGTTATGATGTCTAAAATTTCACTTCTCAAACTATCTGTGGTAAATGGTGAATTTTTCTTTCCAATCCATTAAGGAACAATATTTGTTATAAAATAAAATAAATGATTATTGAAAAAATGATTATGCATTTCAAAGTTGTGGCAATGTTGCATTGCTATAAGAGTTTCTACTCTCAATCTGCTCAGATCTCATCATGGAATTGTTACAAGCAGTTTGTGGACTCACATGTCTGTTTGAGTCTTCTGGATTTTTCTTTTTAATTTGATTGGAGAGTATAATGTTACTACTGAATCAATGCTTATAATAGTTATAAATCTGTTCAGATTTAACAATTTTTCTGTCAATTTTGGTATTCTGTATTTCCCTAGATAAAGTATTATTTTCACTATTTTCAAATGCAGTATAGAAATGTTCATCTTATTCTTTTATTTTTGAAATATTTTCTATATTCCTAATTATTTTACTATTTTCATTCTTCCTGTTGTTCGTTTGTTCAGTCTAGCTATCTATCGGTCCATTGCTCCATCTATCAATCTATCGATCATATTGATCAATCAGCTATTTATCTTATCAGTTCTACAATAGGTTTATTTTATTAAAACCAAAAACACCTAGACCT
Source organism: Trichechus manatus latirostris (assembly GCF_000243295.1). NCBI lineage: Eukaryota > Metazoa > Chordata > Mammalia > Sirenia > Trichechidae > Trichechus > Trichechus manatus. Next base: position 15,830,208 of record NW_004443969.1, on the reverse strand, counting down.
GTTGCCGTCGAGCTGATCCCAACTCTTAGCAACCCTGTAGGACAGAGTAGAACTGCCCCATAGGTTTTCCAAGGCTATAAATCTTTAAGGAAGCAGACTGCCACATCTTTCTTTTGTGAAGCAGCTGGTGGGTTCGAACTGTTGACCTTTCATTTTAATAACTGTGCCACCAGGGCTCCTATATATATATATTTCCTACATTTCATACATATATATGAAATAACAAAAATATGATGGCTTTGAGTTTTTTTGACAGACTTTTTTTTTCTATTTTATCAACTTCTGTAGGTGCATTTGTTATTTCATTCTTTTTAATTTTTTTGAGTTAATTCTGTATTTTTTCATTTTTTTAAAAATCGAGTTGAAATATTCCATTAATTTTTTAAAAGAACTTTTTTTTCCAACTAGCACAAATACTCACAGGAAAAAAAAAACAGCATTAAATTGTTAGCATGCTGTATTTTCTTTATGTAGATGGCAATGATTTCAGAGCTAAGGACAGTTAAACCAATTAGTTTGAATGAGGTAAAGTCATGTAATTCAATGTGAACCTACACTGTTAACAGTGAACTAAAAGTCGTATTTGTACTTTTCTTTATAGTTTATAAGTTTTCACGCTTATAACCATACTTTTTCTTTCATAGCAGGTAGATTGAGATATAGTTCAAATATGTAAAATTCACCCTTTTAACGTGTACAATTCAGGGTTTTTTTGTAAATTCACAGAGTAGTGTATTCATTACTGCTATCTAAATTTAGAATTTTTAATCACCCCATAAAGAAACCCTATACTCATTAGCAGTCAGTCTCCATCACCCCAAACCCCAGGCCCTGGAAACCACTAAACTATTTTCTGCATCTATATGTTTGCCTATTCTGGACAAGTCATATAAATGGAACCACACAATATGTGGTCTTTTGTGACTGACTTCTTTCATTTCGTGCAATGTTTTCAACGTTCAACCATGTTATAGCACGTATCAGTACTTCATTTGTTTATATGTCTCAATAATATTTCATTGTATGTGTTAACCACATTTTTTAAAAGAATATTTTATTATGTTTTCAGTGAAGTTTACACAGCAAATTAGGTTCCCATATAACAATTTCTATACAAATTTTTTAGTGATAATGTTTACATTTTTCACAATGTGTTACCACTCTCATTGTTTTTGTTCTAGTTGTTCTATTTCCAGTATTCTAGTTTCCCTGTCCACCTTACGTTTTCATCTTTGCTTTGGAGTAAATGTTGACTGTTTGGTCTCATGTAGATAATTTTTTAAAAGGAGCACAGTACTCACAGGTGATATCCTTTATTTTATGAACCAGTATGTTACTTAGATGAAAGGTGAGCTCTGGTAGCAGTTTCAGTTCAAAGTCTAAATGGCATCTCAGGACGATAGTCTTGGGGGTCCTCTAGTCTCAACCTGTCCAGTAAGTCTGGACTTTTTAAGAATTTAAGTTCTGTTGTACATTTTACTTCCATTCCATCAGGATGCATCCATTGTGGCCCTGAGCAAAATGATCAGTAGTGGTAGCGGGGCAGCATCTAGTTCTTCTGGTCTCAGGGTATGAGAGACCATGGTTTGTGTAGAATATTAGTCCTGTAAACTAGTTTCTCCTCTGAGTCTTTGATTTCCTTCTTTCTCTTTTGCTCTGGTTGAGTAGAAACCAATAGTTGTATCTTAGATGGCTTCTCTCAAGCTTTTAAGACCCCAAACACTACTCACCAAACTAAGAAGTAGAACATAGAGTTTATGAGCTATATTATGCCAGTTGACTGAGTTGTCTCATGAGACTATGGTCCTAAGCCTTCAAACCCAGTAAATGACTCCTGCAAGGTTTTTGGTTATGTCTAAGAATTATCAGTTACTGAGCCCCCTATGTGCTTTATTAGATATATGAATATATATGCATGTACACACATACATGCATATGGATACACCTATACATGCACACATATATACACATATATGCCTACATATACACATATATGCATACATGCCTACTTATATAACCAAACATATATTTTTGGGTTGTTGCAGAATTTTATGTTACAGCATTTACCAAAAATGTCCCTTTCTCTTGTGTGCTCATTAGTGACATCATTTACCTTGGTCAAGCTGTGCACACTTGACCCACAGATAAACCGCATTTTGTGTATCCATTTATCATTTGATGGATATTTGGATTGTCTCTACTTTTTGGTTTTTATGAATCATGCAGCTATGAATATTCATGTACAAGTTTTTATGTATATATATATATCTTCATTTATCTTGACTATATATCTGAGAGTGAAATTGCTGGGTATATTGTAACTCTATACTTACCAGTCTAAGGACCTGCCAAACCATTTTCCAAAATGACTGCACCATTTTACAATCCCATTAACAATGTATGAGTGTTCCAATTTCTCCATATCATTGCCACCAGTTATTATCATCCATATTTTTTATTATATTCATCTTAGTGGGTATGAAGTGCTATCTCATTGTGCTTTTGATTTTCATTTCCCTAATGACTAATGCTGTTGAGCATCTTTTTATGTGCTTATTGGCTATTTGCCTGTCTTTGTGGGAGAAATACCTATTCAGATCCTTTGCCCATTTTTTAAATTGGGTAATTTGTCTTATTATTAATGAGTTGTAATTATTTTTTTATATTCTGTGTAAAAGTCCCTTATTGGATATATGTTTTGAAAATATTTTCTCCTATTCTGTGGGTTGTCTTTCACTTTCTTGTTGGTGCTGTTTGAAGCACAAAACTATTATTTTGATGAAGTCCAATTTATCTGTTTTTGCCCCTGTTGCTTATTCTTTTGGTCTCATAGGTAAGAAACCAAATCAAAGATCACAAAGATATAGTCCTATGTATTCTAATAGATGCATAGTTTTAGTTCGTACATGGAGGTTTATGATTTAATACTTGTACATGGTGTGAGGTAGGTATCAACGTCAGTCTTTTGCAATTGGATATCCTATGCCCTAGCACAATTTCTGAAAATACATCTTTTTCCCATTGAATTGTCTTGGTACCTTTGTCAAAAAGCATTTGACCATAAATATAAGGATTTATTTCTAAACTGTAATGTATTTATCTACGTTGTAGTTGTTAGATGGCTTCGAGTCAGTTTGTTACCAAATGCAGTGGGTTCGTTGCTTGCACTCTAGTTAAGAATAACTAAAAGTCAAGCGGATTTAAAGCAAGGCATAGTTTATTACTCGCAGTGAGTAAGGAGAGGAGAGAGGATCCTCCCCGAAAGCACTCTCTCTCCCAGCAAAGGGCTGGAGTGCTGTTTGATAGCGGGAAAGGGGAAGTCATACATATCCATTAACTTCATATATATTCAAAAAGGGGTTGCGGTAGATTCTGGCACAGAAGTGGCTGACAGACTTCACGCTTCGGAAATGGGCTCCATCACCGCTCGATGACATATGTCTGGTGATTTTGGTTCCTAGGCAACACTCATGGGATGAGGTCATCTGCCTGTCGACCTGGTCTCTTACCACGCATGCCCAGGATTTCAGTTCTAATTGGCTGATCTGAAAGACAGCTACAAGAGGACAGATCAAGAGGAACAAACAATATTCACAACATTCTTCTTCTAGACAAAATTTTTAACTGACAAAACTTGTCGTTTAAGGCCTTTTCTGTCCCTAGCTGGTCTCAGGTTCCTACTCATAGTAACCCTATGTACAACAGAACGAAATACTGCCTGGTCCTGTGCCATCCTCTCAATCATTGTTATGCTTGAGCCCATTGTTGCAGCCACAGTGTCAGTCCATCTCCTTGAGGGTCTTCCTTTTTTTTTGCTGACCCACTACTTTACCAAGCATGATGTCCTTCTCCAGGGACTGGTCCCTCCTGATAACATGTCCAAGGTATGTGAGACGTAGTCTCACCATCTTTGCTTCTAAGGAGCATTGTGGTTGTACTTCTTCCAAGGCAGACTTGTTCGTTCTTTGGGCAGTCCCTGGTATATTCAATATTCTTCGTTAATACCACAATTCAAAGGCATCGATTCTTCTTCAGTCTTCCTTATTCATTGTCCAGCTTTTGCATGCATTTGAGGTGATTGAAAACACCATGGGTTGGGTCAGGCACAACTTAGTCTTCAAGATGACGTGTTTGCTTTTGTCATGGATTGAATTATGCCCCCCAAAAAATATGTATATCAATTTGTCTGGGCCATGATTCCCAGTATTGTGTGGTTGTCCTCCATTTTGTGATTGTAATTTTATGTTAAAGAAGATTAGGGTGGGATTGTAAAACCCTTACTAAAGTCACAGCCCTGATCCAATGTAAAAGGAGTTTCTCTGGGGTGTAGCCTACACTACCTTTTATCTTACAAGAGATAAAAGGAAAGGGAAGCAAGCAGAGAGTTGGGAACCTCATATCACCAAGAAAGCAGTGCTGCGAGCAAAGCGCATCTTTGGACCCAAGGCTCCTGCGCAGAGAAGCTCCTAGTCCGGGGGGATGGGGGGATTGATTAGGACGAGGACCTTCCTCCAAAGCCAACAGAGGCAGAAAGCATTCCCCCGGAGCTGACGCCCTGAATTTGGACTTTTAGCCCACTTTACTGTGAAGAAATAAATTTCTCTTTGTTAAACCATCCGCTTGTGGTATTTCTGATACAGCAGCACTCGATGACTAAGACAGCTTTTTAACACCTTAAAGAGGTCTTTTCCAGCAGATTTACCCAACCCAATGCTTCGTTTGATTTCTTGACTGCTGCTTCCATAGATGTTGATTATGGATCCAAATAAAATGAAATCCATGACAACTTCAATCTTTTCTCCATGTATCACGATGTTGCTTATTGTTCCAGTTGTGAGGATTTGTTTTTTTTTTATGTTGAGGTGCAATCCATACTGAAGGCTGTGGTCTTTGATCATCAGTAAGTGCTTCAAGTCATCTTCACTTTCAACAATCAAGGTTGTGTCATCTGCTTAACACAGGTTGTTAATGAGTCTCCAATCTTGATGCCCCATTCTTCTTAATATAGTCCAGCTTCCTGGATTATTTGCTCAGCATACAGATTGAATAGGTATGATGAAAGGATACAACCCTGAAGCACACTTTTCCTGACTTTAAACCACACAGTATCCCCTTGTTCTGTTCGAACAACTGCCTCTTGATCTATGTACATGTTCCTCATGAACACAATTAAGTGTTCTAGAATTCCCATTCTTCACAATGTTATCCATAATTTGTTAAGATCCACACAGTCAAATGCCTTTGCGTAGTCAAGAAAACACAGGTAAACATCTTTCTGTTATTCTCCGCTTTTGGCCAAGATCCATCTGACATCAGCAATATCCCTCTTTCCACATCCTCTTTTGAATCTGGCTTGACTTTCTGGCAGTTCCTTGGCAATATACTTCTGCAGTCACTTTTGAATGATCTTCAGCAAAATTTTACTTGCCTGTGATATTAATGATATTGTTTGATAATTTCTGGATTTGGTTGGATCACCTTTCTGGGGAATAGGCATCAGTATGGATCTCTTCCAGTAGGTTGGCCAAGTAGGTGTCTGCCAAATTTCTTGACATAGACAAGTGAGCACTTCCAGTGCTGCATTCATTTTGACACATCTCAGTTGATATTCCATCAATTCCTGGAGCCTAGTTTTTTGCCAACACCTTCAGTGCAGCTTGGACCTCTTCCTTCAATACAATTGGTTCCTGATCATATACTACCTCCTGAAATGGCTGAACATCCACCAATTCATTCTGGTATAGTGACTCTGTGTATTCCTTCCATCTTCTTTTGATGCTTCCTGTGTTGTTTAATATTTTCACCATAGAGTCCTTCAATATTACTACTTGAGGCTTGAATTTTTCTTCAGTTCTTTCAGCCTGAGAAATGCCAAGCGTATTCTTCCCTTTTGGTATTCTATCTCCAGGTCTTTGCATATTTCATTACTTTACTTTGTCTTCTTAAGCCACCCTTTGAAATCTTCTGTTCAGCTCTTTTGCTTCATCATTTCTTCCTTTCTGCTTCAGGTACTCAACATTCAAGAGCCAGTTTCAGAGTCTCTTCTGACATCCATTTTGGTTTTTTCTTTCTTTCCTGTCTTTTAAATGACCTCTTGCTTTCTTCATGTATGGTGTCTTTGGTGTCATTCCACAACTCCTCTGGTCTTCTGTCATTAGTGTTCAATATGTCACATCTACTCTTGAGATGGTCTCTAAATTCAGATGGGTTATACTCAGGGCCATACTTTGGCTCTCATGGACTTGTTCTAATTTTCTTCAGTTTCGACTTGAACTCGCATATGAACAGTTGATGGTCTGTTTCATAGTCAGCCTCTGGCCTTGTTCTGACTGATGATATTGAGCTTTTCCATTGTCTCTTTCCACAGATGTTTTCAATTTGATTCCTGTGTATTCCATCTGGTGAAGTCCACGTGTATAATCACTGTTTATGTTGTTGAAAAAAGGTATTTGTAATGAAGAAGTCATTGGTTATGCAAAATTCTATCATGTGATCTCCAGCATCATTTCTACCAGCAAGGCCTTATTTTCCAACTAATGATCCTGCTTCTTTGTTTCCAACTTTCGCATTCCAATTACCAGTAATTATCAATACATCCTGACTGTATGTTTGATCAATTTCAAACTGCAGAAGTTGGTAAAAATCTTCAATGTCTTCATCTTTGCCTTAGTGGTTAGTGCATAAATTTAAATAATAGTTGTACTAACTGATCTTCCTTGTAGGTGTATGGGTATTATCCCATCAGTGACAGCATTGTACTTCAGCATAGATTTTGAAATGTTCTTTTTGATGATGAATGCAACACCATTCTTCTTCAAGTAGTAGACCATGTGATTGTATGATTTAAAATGGCCAGTACCAGTCAATTTTAGCTTACTAATGCCTACAATATCAGTGTTTATGCATTCTGTTTCATTTTTGATGATTTCTAATTTTCCTAGATTCATACTTTGTACATTCCACATTCCTGTTAGTAGTGGACATTTGCAACTTTTTCTTCTCATTTGAGTCATGCCACCTCAGCAAATTAAAGTCCCAAAATCTTAAGTCCTGTACTTTGAGGAGGCAGCTCTTCCCCAGTCAACTTTTGAATGTCTTCCAACCTGAGGGGTCATCTTCCGGCACTATATCAGACAATGTTCTGCTATTCCTAAGGTTTTCACTGGCATATTCTTTTCAGAGGTAGATTGCTGGGGCCTTCTTTCTAGTCTGTGTTACTCTGGAAGCTTAGGTGAAACCTGTCTGCCATGGGTGACCCTTCTGGTATTTGAATACCAGTGGCATAGCTGCCGGCATCACAGCAACATGCAAGCCCCCACAATACGGCAAAATGACAGAGACGTGGGGGTATTTATCTATATGTCTATCCTAAGTCAATACCAGGCCCTCTTGAATTATGTAGCATTGTAATAAGTTTGAAATTGGAGAAGATAAGTCATCCAATTTTGTTAATCTTTTTCAAAATTCTTTTGACATCCCTGAGTTCCTTGCATATCCAAATGAATTTTAAGATTTCCTTGTCTATCTGCATAAAAGGCAGCTGGGATTTTGCTAGGAATTATATTGAGTCTGTAGAACATTTTAGGGAGTATTGCCATCTTAACAATGTGAAATCTGATACAATATGAAATAATTGATAAACATGAGATGTCTCTCCATTAGCTTTGGTTGTCTTTAACTAATTTCAACAAGATTTTGTAATTTTCAATGTACAATTTTTACATATTTTTGTTGAATTTATTCCTAAGTATTTTATCCTTTTTTGATGATATTGTAAATTGAAATTATCTTAATTTCATTTTTGAGTTGTTCACTGCAGGTGTACAGATATACAACTGATTTTTCTATATTGATTCTATAACCTTGCTAAATTTTTTTATTAGTTGTACTAGTAGTAATATTTTTGGTGTGGATTCTTCAGGATTTTCTGTATACAAAACTTTGCGATCTATGAACAAAGATATTTTTACTTCTTCATTTCTAGCCTGAATGACTTTCATTTCTGTGTTTTCTAATTGCTCTTTTTAAAACTTCCAGTATAGTTTTGAATGGAAGTGGAAAGCACAGACATCCTTCTCTTGTTCTCTTGTTCCTAATCTTAGAGAGAAAGCATTTGATATTTCACCCTTACTATGATGTTAGATGTAGTTTTTCATAGACGCCCTTTTTCAAGTTGAAAAATTCCATTTTATTTCTAGTTTATCACAGGTTTTCTATCATGAAGTATGTATGATTTTGTCAAATGCTTTTTTCTGTATTTACTGAGATGATCATATGGCTTGTGTTTTTTATTCTATCAATGTGGTGTATTACATGTATTTTTACATTTTATTTTGAATGTTAAACCAAACTTACTTTCCTGGGATGAATCCCACATGGTCATGATGTCTAATTCTCCTGATAATGTTGCTCAATTTTAACTTTTATAAGTTTTTTTAGAATTTTTGTGTCTATATTTATAAAGGATATAGGATTGTAGTTTCTATTTTGTTTGTAGCCTTTGTCTGGTTTTAGTATCAGGGAAATACTGGCCTCATAGAATGAGTTGGGAAGTGTTTTTCTTCTTGCATTTTTGGAAGACTTTGAGAAGGACTGGAGATAATTATTCTTTAAATATTTGTCAAAATTCACCATCGAGTCCATCTGTGCCTGAACTCTTCTTAGAGGGAAGTTTTCGATTACTAATGTAATCTCTACTATTTACAGAAAACTCGTTGCCATTGAGTTGATTCCAACTCATAGCCACCCTATAGGACAGAGTAGAACTGGCCCCATGGAGTTTCTAAGGAGTGGCTGGTGGATACGAACTGCCCATCTTTTGGTTAGTAGCCGAACAGTTAACCACTGTGGCATCAGGGCCACCTACTACTTATAGATAATTTAAAACTTTCTATTTCTTCTTGAATCTGTATTGAAATACTGTCAGTCAGTATTGAGTCACTATTGTTTTTCTAGGAATATTTCTATTTAATCTAGATTTTTTTTTTTATCTGTTGCCATACCATTGCTCACAATATTCTCTTAGATTTGTTTTTAGTTCTATAAGGTCAGTAGTGATGTCCCCGCTTTCACTCCTGATTTAACTAGTTTGAATTCTTCTTCTTCTCTTTCTCTTTCTCCTCCTCCTCTGTCTTCTTCTTCTACTTCTCCTCTTTGTTCTTCACTCTCTCTCATCTCTCTCTCTTTTTTTTTGGTCAGTGAGGCTAAAATTTTGTCAATCCTTTCATAGAACCAACTTTTGGTTTCTTTGGTTTTTATGTATTGTTTTTCTCTTCTTCTAACTCCTTTGCATTTAGTTTGTGCTTTTTTTCTAGTTCCTTAAGGTGGAAATTTAGGTTATTGGTTTGAGATCTTTCTTCTTTTTAAACATAGGCCTTTACAACTAGAATTTCTGACTAAGCACTGTTTTTACTGCATTTCATAAGTTTTAGTGTGTTGTGTTTTTATCATCATTCATCTTAAAGTACTTTCTAATTTCCCTTGGGATTTCTTCTTTGATGGTTCAATGGTGTATTGTGAAATTTCCACATATTTGTAAATTTCCCAAATTCCACCTGCTGTTGATTTTTTATTTCATTCCCATATATTGAGAGAATATGACTTTTTAGGATTTCAGTAATTATACATTTATCAAGGCTAGATTATGAACTATTATGTGGTATATCTTGGATAATATTCCCAGTGCACTTAAGAAAAATGTGTATTCTGGTGTCTGGCTTCTTTTACTAAACGTAAAGCCTGCTAGTTTTTTTCTTCATTGAAACCCTCCTCCCTGGGTTTTGATGGTGCCAATAGGCTCAGAGAAGGTTCTAAAACCAGGCTGTTTGGTAACTGATTGTGACATTTGCCCTCAGGATATGACACCTCCTTTGAGAACTGTCCTCTGCCAGCAGGTTTTTTCCTCTCCTCCTGCTAGAATATTCTGTCAGAACTTTTATGCACTTTCAATGCATTCGTCAACACTTCCTCTAATATTGTGGTGCTTTGGTAACAGATGTCTTCCAATGTTAGTGAAGGTGAGTTTGCATTTGTTTCTTCTTATCCCTTTCTTCTTCTGGGATGATTACCTAAGAAAGAGGCAGCGATCATTACTCTGCCATTTTAAGCTATATGTCCTTTGTTGTTGTTTGTTGCTGTTGAATCTATTTTGACTCATGGCAACCCCATGTGTGTAGAGTAGAACTGCTCCGTAGGGTTTTCAAGGTTGTGACCTTTCAGAAGCAGATCACCAGGCCTGTCTTCCAAGGTGCATATGTCCATTAACAAGTATTAAATATAAATTTCTCTAGCAGATAGCTTTACAGCTATAATTTACTACTTGACTAAGAGAAAACTATAAACCAAAGGATGGGGGAAGTTCTTTGGAGCTGAAATGTCACTAGCTTCAGCACATGATGAGAAATGTCCAACTTCCTTTTGGTGTATCATAATTCTGGTCCCTTCGCTATGCAGTATCTTGTTTTTTCTTGGTCCTTTGAGTGGGCTCCGAATTTCATATTCATAATAATTATTAAAAAATTTTTAAGATTTTACTAAGTGTTCAGACTTTTAACTATTACCACTTTTCCTGATACCTCAATGGAGTATGTATTTTGTAAATGGAAAAAAACTAAAACAAAATTGACCATCAGAGAGGATAAGTAAAATCCTCAAATTTGCAAAGCTAGCTGGTAGCAGAGCCAAATCTTAAACCCACATTTTGTGACTCAGATCAATTAATTCTTGGCTACATCACAGTTACCTATCCATTTGTATTTGTTGTTATGATCTTCAGTTTATAAAACAAGTTTACATACATTACTTAATTGGATTCTGAAACTGTTTGTTAGTTTGAAAAGGGGTTGTCTTAGACCCCATTATACAGGTAAAGCCACTTAATCCATGAAAAGATAAAAACTTTTTCAAAGGCAAACAGCTGTTTCATAGTCAGAGCAGAGAATAAAACAAGGGCTTCTGATCCAAAATGAGGTATCCTTTCTTTTAAACACTGTTCATCTAACCTACTTTCTTTACTCTAAAAATGTTCAATTTTGGATTTTACATTGAATTAGTGTTTGTTCTATTGACAGCCATTTGGAACTTAATATTTTGTGCTTTTTTTTTTTTTTGGTATTTTTGCATCAGTCACAATAATGTACCATAAATACCACAATACTGTGCAATAAATAATCACTGTACCTAAGTGGCCACAGGCATATTCATCATTTTTGTCTGTAGTCTATATGTCTTCTGAGCAGTTCTGGTCTTGATTGGCCTCACTCATACTCTGCTGTCAACTGGGAGTCAAGAACATGGCTCTGCTTGTTTTGGCAGGTCTTTCTTCCATGGTTTTACATCAATTGGCTATCAGCTAGCCTAGAATAGATTCAGTTCTTCTCCATGTTTATTGACTCAAAACACATTTATTCCATGTACTGGGTGGAGCTACATAAAGTGGGTACACGTCCAGTAGAAAAAAATATTGAGTGACTGCCCCACACGAAGGCCAACTAGCCTAGGCTGGCATTCTTCTGAACTTAAGACCAGGTATATATAAGGTTTTCCCCTGGTGCTAGGTTTTGGGGATACAATAATGAACAAGCCAAAAAAGATCTCTGTTTTTATAAAGTTTACAGTCCAGTGAGGGACATAGATGATAAACAAGTAAATACTGATTTTAAAATATATTTAAAATAAAAACAGGTAATTGTAATACAGAATAATAGAGATGGTTTTTAATTAGGTATCTGATCAGGAAATACTTCTCTGAGGAGGTAATCTTAATAAGAACAATAAACCTGGTTTCAATGAACAGAAATTCAATTCAAATTAAGTTGAGTAAGTAGTCTTAGGAGTCCTGGTGGCACAGTGGTTAAGAGCTTGGCTGTTAACTAAAAGATCAGCAGTTTGAATCCTATAGGGCAGTTCACTATGTCCTATGGGGTCACTATGAGTTGGAGTCAACTCAGTGGCAATGGGTTTGGTTTTTTGTTTTTATTTTTGAAAGTAGTGTTAAGTATATTGGCTTACATATTGAAAGCTCGGGGATTGTCAGGGAGGAACTGGTTTTAGGGATCTTTGGAACTAAAGATTTGAAAGTCCTTTGGACACAGTCTCATCCCAGTGCATTGCTGCTTCCCTCTTTATGCCTTTGTCCTCTTCTATTACAATATGACAGACAGGCTTATTCAAAATACAAGAACATGACTATTAGCATCACTGGGCTTAGACTCCTGTGACTAGAGAGGAAAAGAGACTCCTTCTGCTCAGCTTGAAAACTTCTCTGGAAGTTTTCAAACCCATTAGCCTGATTGAGGTCTCACATCCACTCCTTAGTCCAATCACTGTAGACAGGAATGATTATGGCAGCCCACATTTAGATGAGTCTAGACTGGGGGTAAGAAAATTAATTTCTCCAAAAGGAAGTACAAAAAGTGACACAAACATGCAAACAAGGGACATTTTTGTAAACAGAGGTCCCTCCCTCAAAATACTTATTTATTAAGCAGAATTCAAGCCTAGTTCATATTAGTATTTCCTGTAGTAATGGGTAGAGGGCTTGAAGCATTTTCTGAATGATAACATAATTTTTAGTAACTTTCAGGTACTAAAATATGCATTTTTTTTTTTTTTTTAATCTCTGGTATGTTTTCAAAGCCTCTCTGCTTTCTCCCCACTGAGATCTGATCCAGGCTTCAAAACTAGTGGGGAATGGGGTATAGCTGTGATTTTTTTGAAGTGTAGGAAAAATGGCCATCATCTCTCTCATGGTGTATACTCTGTAACTGTGAGGCAACAACTCCTTTCATAGAATCCTTTTCTGTTAGCTCTTTCTCCACAGTGTGTCTATAGGTGTATGATGGGCCAAGACTGGCAGAGCTAGCTTTGGTCAACTCTTAGTGATTCGTTTGGTGATTTTTCTGAGCTTTAGGTCTTTAGCTGAAACTTTGAAAAAATGGAAAAACTCATATTTTGCCATCCTATTAGAACAATTCTTGTATTCTTTAATCAGAATCAGGGGCATACAAATCCAAGGGATAAAACACATTTGTATCTTATTTTTAGTAAATACACACAAACCTAAGGTTTTCAAGTGTCTTTAAAATTTTGAATTAAAAATAAATTGCTCCTTTACTGACAGAAATATAAAAAAATAATACACCCACTCCTCACTTATTGACATGGTTAGGTTCCAAAGACCATGTTGTTATGCAAAAATTGGCATTATGTGAAAATGGAGGATGACCACATCAGATCACAAAATGAAAGATGACAGCATCATTACATAACTGCCAAATTATATCATTACGTAAATGCCAAAACACTGAGAATCATGGCCAGCCAACTTGACATACGACCTTAACCATCACAACCAGTGTTACTCCCGCCTTGCACCTCAGCATTCATTACTGCCAGATGTATGTTGTTAGTGTGCAAAATAGTAGGATAGTAGATTCTTTTACTATTGTTGTAAATGTGAAATGTCAGATAATGAGATAGTGGATAAGTGAGGAGTAGGTGTACTTTAAATAAATCAATTTTTACTGTAAGCAAGTTATTCCACTTACCAAAGTATATAAGTATTTTCATAAGTATATTAAAAATAAATTTAATTTCAGATCCTTTCGAAGCATTCATCATCTTTTCTATTCGCCATGAGATCAGAAGGATTGATCTTCATAAAAGAGACTATAGTCTACTTGTTCCTGGATTGAGAAACACAATAGCACTTGATTTTCACTTCAATCAAAGTTTACTTTATTGGACAGATGTTGTAGAAGACAGAATATACCGGGGCAAGCTTTCTGAAAGTGGAGGTACATCTATTTCAATTTTGATTGAATGTTTAGGTTCATTTTTAACTGAAAATTCCAGAAAATGTAGTGTAATCAAAATTCATCTGGGTTAGCATTTGGCCCTTGATTCTTTATCTCTTCCCTCATATATGAAAAACCAGAGAAGTCAAGTGTGTGTGTGAATACAGTTGGGGGGGGTGGATGGTGAAGGTCTGTGACATTCTCACCATTTTCAGTCTGGGAATTGGTGTGAATATGGTGAAAAAATATACTTACAGGAAAAAAGACTTCATTCCGCACACTAGTAGTTGATTTTCAGGGAGTTAAAATAACTTTGTTTCTTTTTTAATTTGTTACCATCTTGCAACCTAATTCAAAGAAATAATGGAGCAAATTATTCCCTAGATTATTAATATGGAATAATAATATGGAGTAATATTCCCAAGATTGATATTGTGGAATAATAAAATATTAATATTTGAGCTAAATATTTTTCCATAATTTGACCTATCTCTTTTGTCTAATCTAGATCTTTCTTAAATGGCAAGGCTTTGAGATATATATATGTATACACATACGTACACATATATATGTTATTTCTCTTGAAATATTGGATCTATATAACATTAAAAGCGCAAGGAATTTCACAAATTTTTAATTCCTCTGGAAATCACATTTGCAATTTTTTAAAATATTCTCCTTTAAGCATACAATGTAATTATGATTTGTGAATTTATGTCCTGTCTCATATTACAAGATGCTGATTTAAAATGATGGATTCAGACCAATGGAATCAGATGGTTTGTTTAAAATTACACTGTTAAAATGTCTAACAAAAACCATCAGCAATGCCATCAACTATGATGAGTTATGCTGTTAGAAAAGTTGTATTAAAATGAAGTTTTAAAAAAATTCTGAAAGAAATTAATAAGTGGATAAATCTCAATGATGGTGAACATTATCAAATCGCTTATTTTTTTCCAGACCACTGATACTTTCTTATCTTATTTGCATCCTTGTTAAATCCCCTCAAGTCTTACAGGCCAAGAGGGATAAGCTGTAATTTGGGCTTATCTTTGTTAAGGCTAAGTACAGTAAAATCTATTTTATCTGTCATGCTTGGAAAAAAAGTGGATGCTGATTAGGTACAATGCATTTTACTCCAGGTGGTCATTTTCAATTTATTCTACCCTTGAAGATCAGCATCTGAATTAAATTTCAAGGAGAACATCCTTACTGTTTCCGAAAGTCCTTGTTCTGTCTAAAAAGCCAAAAATAAGAAATAACCTTTTGAAACCTCAACATTGTTATTAACCTCACAGTTGTTTAAATATTCTGTTTTGTTGGCACTGAAAGTCCTTAAAAGATTGAAGATTTCTGGAGGAAAAGATCAGTAATTTTCTATTTGGGATCTTCTTACTTTCCTCTGTGTTACTGTGCCGGGTAACAACTTTTGAATGGTATATCTCAAAGCTGACATTTTTAAATAATTTGTGCTGCTGATAATAAGTGGTTCTTTCTGTGTGTGCTTAACCCATTCCTTACAGGGGTCTAAGTGTTGGTTTCCCTTCCTTTGTAGGTGTCAGTGCAATTGAAGTGGTAGTGGAGCATGGCCTGGCTACCCCGGAAGGTCTGACAGTCGACTGGATAGCAGGCAACATATACTGGATAGACAGCAACCTGGACCAAATCGAAGTGGCCAAACTAGATGGTTCCCTGAGAACTACACTAATAGCCGGAGCCATGGAACACCCCAGGGCTATTGCTTTGGACCCAAGATTTGGGTAAAAAAATTTGCCTTTTTCAGAATTTATTATATCGAATTCAATTATCTCCTATTATTTAGAAGTCAAAGCATTTGATATTTTATACACACACATACATATATAATAGTATCAACTAATTTAAGTTTATTACTGTGAGATTGGTTATAAGATTGCTTACAATCAGTACTTTTAGAGGATGGTAATTTCTTTCTTTTTTCTAAATATGGGCATTAGGCCCTATTGGAAGCTATTGCAACTCGTTTTGAAGAAGTAATGTAATGAACTTTCCTCTGCCCTGCCAAGGAGATGCCGTAATTGTTTCTAATGGTTGCAAACCACAGGGCCAGTCTTTGTTCCAAATAGTCACAGATGTCAGCCACCTCACCCTTTATTTATTTTGAATGTACTTGGAGTCAGTTTAAAAGAAAATTGAAATAAGCTTGAAGGAGTACATTGGAGAGATGTTGACTCTTAGAAGTTTGAAAGACAAGGACATGACTCTGGAAAACAAGGTCAACTGTTGAGGTCATTGCCCCACTGTTCCTGTTTGTGTTCCTTTGTGATGGAGCAGAAGAAAGACATTGGGTTTTGAGCCATAAGTCCTGGGTCCCAGTTTCTGTTTAGTCACTTATTCTCTGGAGGACCTGATCGAGAGTATTAGCTTACCTTACGTTTGTTTCCTCTTCTGTACATTAGGGATAATCATATCTTCCTCATAGGTTTTGAGGAGATGATAAATATGTGAGAGATAACATGTAACCGATGCCATACTTTGTTATTCCTGTTAATTTCTTTTTCTTGGTAATTATTTTGTAAACCCAAAGACCATTGCCAAGTCTAGACAGTAGTAGCATATATATGTATATATATTCTATATTCTATATATAAGCTTTAAGTACTATGAAATCCAGGGAGCATAGGTAGGAGAAACAGAGCACCAATGAAAGAGAGAAGTGAGCCAAGGGGTGTTTAATAAGCAGCCTTGTGTTTAAGTCAGCTTCCTGGCCACACTCTCTGGCTTTTGCTCTGGTCTATGCCCAAGACTCAGAAATCAATAGATGGGGAAATTTTTTTGTTTGTTTTCTTTTTCCTGAATTCAGATACATAAATTAAAGGGGCAAAGCAGCTGGTCCAGAGCAGGGGTTCCAAACTGGCAAACCTCCATCGATGTGTTAGCTTGGCTTCCCACAGTGTTTTAAATTTATTTGAATTAGTTGCCAAAATATAAAAAAATGAGAAATTTTACATAAAACCGTGAATCTCTGGCTTCTTTTGAAATAATATGGGAGATCTGGCAGCAATGACCTCAGTAGTATCTGCTTCTTTTAGCCTAGACATGTGTTCTTGTTTACACAGTCTACACTCTGTCCGTTTCATTCATTACCTCGTGTCACAGCAATTCACCATGAAAACACCTACTATACTTAGTGAGAAACGGTCTTATTTTTTAACAGACTATTCTTGAGGTACAAACTGAATGCTGATCCTACCCCTACACTTCCCACAAAGGTGCTAACACAGCACAAACAGAGCTTTACCCATAGTGTAAGAGTTACTGATGTGAAGGTTTCGTGTATCAGCTCTATCCTAAGTTGTACCAATACCTTACTTGCATAAGAAATTTTCTGTATAAGGGCAAAGTGATCTTTTGGAGAAAACTGTAGTCTTAGCACGTACACCAATGTGAGAGAAAAAATGTGAATGTTTCCCAAATTACAAATGGCAAAAAGAGATAGTAGGATACAAATAAAAAAACAAAACAGGTAGATGTAAGTTTTGGAAATCTTCTGACCAAACAAAACAGTAGAACTGTGACTTGATGTTTCATTTTCTACAGGTTTGTACCTACTACTTGTAGGATAAACTTACTTATCTCAGTTCATTTAGGGAGTATCCAATCTGAGAGGAGAAACAGAAAACAGAATCACAAAGGTCACACAACCTACAAATACTTTCTTAAGTGAAACTATCACTGTATCTTAGTGCTATAAAGAGATCTCCAGAAGTAAAATATCCTGTGAGAGTTGAGTGTTAGTGCAAAAAGTTGGCATATGAGTAGGGAAAACCTGGTAATTCTTTGGAAAGCTGGTATCTTCCATTACAAATTGCCGCTATGAAATTGTGAGACAATTAAGATAATTGCAGTGATAATATATTTTTAAAAATTTTAAAAAGTGAGAAAATATTAGTTGTAGTTTTTTCTGGTATAAAGTGATGAGAGTCCAGATGACAATATTAATTCATTCATCTCTAGGGAAGAATTGATGGATTGACAGGAATGGGTGTTACGATTTAATGGGATTTTTATCGCTCAAAATTATTTTATACAGGATTGATATGATTATGTTATGAAGTTTGTGTGAAAACCTTAAAGTACAGTTGTAGCTATTAAATTTTTAAAAATAATGAAAATATTCAAATATTTTCAGGTTTATTCAATATTTTGGTAGAACGTTCAAAGATATTTTGAAAAAATAGACATTTCACAAAGTAGCCTGAAAACATAGGCACGGTAAGAATGTTACTTGCATACACACACACAAAATGGCAGAGCTAAGCAAAATGTAAGAAAAGCAATGTTAAAAAATAATTTGATTTAAACTCAGCTTACTGCCTTAGTGCTATGTGATAAAATAGACAAATAAGATGTTCCTCTATTTCCCAAATAATTCAGGAAATAGGTAAGAAAGCTTGTGAATCAACACAGGTAGAAATTCCACAGACATTTAAATTTTATTTTGAAAATTTTTACTTTAGGAGAAATTCACTGTGTAATTTTTGAGAGATACAGTTTATGTAAATACTATAATCTTTCTTATTAAATCGTAAGCTTACTGATGGCAAGAGTGGCTGCTTCTAAATCTATGAATTTCTTCACAGAACTTGGCATATGTAACTGTGCTCGGTAAATGCTTGTTAAATAAATAAATGCATACGTATGAATATATTTCTTTTTGTTTACACGCAGCTTAAGGGAACACACCGATGTGCCTTAAAAAGCAAGGTATATAGTAAGGGGCAGGTAATGGATAATAGTATAAATGTTGCTTACAGTAGCAAATGAAAAAAAAAAGTTTGCCACCAGCCACTTTGCTCCCTCAGCATGGCTGAAAACAGTGGGCTTAACATTAGCCCCATATAACACGTTTATTTTATGCGAAATTCTTACAGCAATCAAGGTCTTTGCGACCTTTTATATAGGTGACAAAAAAGAAGAGTTTTTCATTGACTACTTTTCTTCCCCAGCATAGCTCCTGGACTTCATTTTACATTACAAAACATATTTACTGTCTTGCCATGTTCCTGTAGTGTTCAGGGTTTTTGACTGAGCCTCCCTCAGTTATTCCAGGTTATTCTAAGACGGTAAATTGGGAGCCTTAGGGAGGAGCCATTTTTCTTACATTCTGTTTAAAGGTAGTGCACTTATTAGTAAGGTGACCTGAAAGAGTACATGAGTCCTCTCTAAATATCAAACTTATTGTTAGGGAGTAACAAGCATCAGAGAGTTCAGGATCTATAGGGTACTCAGTTCTTAAACTTTTATCACCTTTATCCTTGTGCATGGTGCCTTCCTGCTCTGTTACTGGTATTTAGTTCTCATTTCTCATAATAAACTGGACTGTGCTATAACAATTGCAATTGTTGAAAGTAGATATAGCAATTGTGAAGATTAATGGGACATCTAAGTAAAATTTTAATTTCATCTAGAATGTTCTTAAAACTCATAAAGACATTGTTGGTTTTAGAAGACCTAAAGATTTTAGATAAGTAAACTCTTTTTGCCAGGATAATTCATTTTCACCTTCTGCAGCTTGCCCTGATAGATGATAGTGGCCCTTTCGTGCCTGTAGTGGTACAAGTAGTTCATGGTCCATTGACTCGATTTAATCCTCATACAGACTAACCCACAAATGCAGGAACAGTACAATCGGTAGACTGTGGTATTTTTTTAAAAGCGTTTGTGGCTGAACATTGCCATATGTCCTCTATGAAGGGATATTTAGTCTTTGTATATTTTAGGAAGTAATGCAACCATTGAAATGCTAATACATTTTAACCATATAAAAAGAAAGTCATAAGGGAAAAATGATTCTGTTAAGCTACCACATTGTAAAATATAACAAAGGAGTGCCCAGAATTTTATGAAACAATGATCCTTGAAATCAACTTTCTAAATTGGTTATAAGCTGTCTTATGGCAAGGTTAAGAACACTTCTACGGTAACTAATTCTAGGACATGGTATTTTGTAAAAAGTTTTGGAAATTTTCTGCTTAAATTGATGAAAGATTATGAGCACAGTAGCCACTGCAGAAAAAATGTCCTAATGCTCCTACTTTCGTGAATAAATGAAGGGATCAATTGTTTTAGAATGTTGCAAAGTGTCCCAACCCATATTTTCATCACTGGAAGCACCTGCTTGGGAGTCCACAGCACGCGTCTCTCATACACCCACATATAGAGAATGCACAATTGCAGAGTTATTGATACTTGTGTTGGACTTGCTGCAATCATATAAGGCATAACCAAAAAAACAAAAACAAACCCATTGCCACTGACTTAATTCTGACTCATAGCGACCATATATATATATGAGGCATAGCTAGGTAAAAAATTGCAAGAGAGACACCAATTTCCGGTTTGATATACAGGTGAAAGACATTGTTGTGGCGGTCTTTGTGCAATCAATGCAGAAAGTGAAGTTCAAACTTATCTAGATCTGTTGTTCGTTGCCTTAGAGTCTATTCCAATTCACAGCAACCCGATGTGGGCAGTGCAGAACTGCTCCATAGGATTTTCAAGGCTGTGACTTTTTTGAAAGCAGATCGCCTGTTCTGTCCTCTTAGGCATCTCTGAGTTGGTTCAAACCACCAAACTTTCATCTAGTAGTAAGCGCTTAACTGTTTGTGCCACCCAGCCATCTTATCTAGATCAAGTGGTGGTTCATCCACAAGTACATACTACACATGACTTCCAAATTCACTAAATTTATTTTCAAGGATTATTTTTCCTAATCTATTTTAAACTTGCAAATCCCTCTACTTCACCTTGTTTGTTGAGATATCGCCATAAATTTGACTGATGCTATGTTGATCTCATTTCCATTTTAAATAATGCTAAGTATAATAGAAAGCTGAGAAATAACAAACCGGTGTAAATGAAGAGCTTCGTACATCCAAAATTAAATTTTGAAAGACATAATTCATTTCACATTCATTGTTTTCAAGAAAGACATTTAAGTACTTAACTGAATAGACTACCAGCTTTATATTAGTTAATTAAACTGTGTTCTATTTTCTATCAACTGGCAGCGTATTTTTTTTTTGCTTGTAAGTTATTTCAGGCCAATATTTCTAGGTAATTAATAATTTTCCATACAAAGCAATGTTATCTTTAAACATTAGTCTCTTCAGAAGATGATTCTCAACAATAAAAGCTTTATAAATATCCTGTGATGTAGTAATGTTATTTTTAAACTTTCCCAATAATTTACTTAATTTATTCAAGTATTGGCTAATCAAACAAGAAATATTGCCTTTGTGGACATGTTCCCAGCACCAGGGCTGGGGAATTTCCTAAAGCTGCCCATGAAACTAAAACTCTTTTTTTTAAATTATAAATCCATTATTAGAGAGACATTCTGCGGGCTAAGCCCAATCCTATGATCTATTGCTTTGAATCATTTTTTCATGGTTTTGAATCATGATTACTTTATCAAATTAATTTACCTTCACATACATGTTGTTGTAGCATTTAAATGTTAGCATTAATAGTTATTCTCTCCCTCTCCCTTCCCCTCCCTCTCTCCCTCTATTTCCATATCTTTAATAATTTGAGAAGATTTTAAAATTTTGCCTTTTAAAGTATTTATTCTCTATAAATATGTGTGTGCATGCACACACAAACACAACTGTTTTCTCTGTGATAAAAGTCATTCTGTGTGCTAAATCTTTTATATGTGTTATCTCACTGAATGCTGCTCCCAAGTGTGTACTGTTATGTTTTTTCATTTTCAGATGAGAAAATGGAGTCTGAGATTAAGTGTGCTGGAGTGACAGATCTCAGCCTTGATTCCCAGTTTGTCTAATATTAAAACATATACATTACCACTATTCAATGTTGGCACAGTTATTTAATAACATTTATTGAATTCTAATGGTGTAAGTTGTACGTGAAGTTCTTCTCTGATCAGGAAAGTCACTATCTTCCTTCCCTGACCACCATATTCTTTTAGCACATATGTTTATTAAATTTGTTGTGTAATGTTTTGAATTGTCCTTTAATCATTTTTTGTTCACAGTTCTTATTTTCTATGAGACTATATACTTCTTGGACCCCTGGTGGTCCAGTGGTTAAGCGTTTGCCTGCTAAACAAAAAAAGGTCAGCAGTTTGAACCTATCAGCCACTCCTTGGAAACCCTGTGGGGCAGTTCTACTCTGTCCTGTAGGGTCACTATGAGTGGGAAATGTCTCGAAGGCAACGGGTTTGTTTTTTCTACACTTCTTAAAAATTAAAGTCATGATGAATGCTTAGTTTACATCAGTCCGTATTTCCTTGCATTGTGCTAAGCCATAATAGATTTCAAAAAAAAAAAAAGATAGTTCAAATTGAATTGTGTTCCAGAGGGTTCTTTAATCTTCTGAGGTAATTCTTTAAATCCTATACTCAAAAATCATGCAAAATAATGGAAGAATCAAAAATTGGCAAAGCTACATGTAATTATAATGAAGAACAAATTTATTTTTTATCAGTCACTTTAGTGTTTCTCACCAAAATGTTGCCAGAAGTGTTAACAGGGAGGAACTCTGACACTTTCTAGTCATTTGAATTCTCTCTTCTCAATTCTCCGTACCTTCCATTAGGTCCTATACCAAAGTAAAGAGGACAGCCCCTGTTTCTTAATTCCCGAACATTCTCCTGCTCCTGTGCCAGCTGCTTTCTCTTTGTTATTTTATTTAGTGACACAACAGTAAAGACTTAGATGTTAAGAGCATAAAAACAGGAGTCAGGCTGCTGAGCTTCCATTTCTGCTCTGCCACTTGCTAGCTATGTAACCCTGGTCAAGTAAATTATGTTCTCTATGCTTAAAATGTAAATAAAATGTAAAAGAAAATTTTAAATGTAAAATGTAGATAACTATAGCAATGACCTCATAGCAAATTAAATGTGGTAATTTATGTAAAGCTCTTAAGACAGTATGTAAGCACTCAAAAAATGTTAGCTAGTTGTAGTGATGGCGGAATTGTTTATAACTACATTATATAATAACTATAGAAATATACATCAGCAGCTTTAGACCACAGTCAATTAAACACAACCATCTATTATGTAACATTCTTAGAAATCAAATGTATGATACAAAGTACGTAATGACTCTTGTGCAAAACTGTTTGTGTACTGTTAATACATACAGTACAAGTAGTATTTGGCAAAATAAAGAAGCAAGGACCTTTTAATATAAAAACAATTTTATTTTAACAGTTGTATTGTTGTATGTGTTAAAGTATATGGTTCTCTGCTATTTTTCCCTCTAGACCCTCTGTCCTGATGTATTTCATTTTTGTGATTCTCAATACCATCTCCATGCTAATGACTTCTAAATTCTTGCCTCCAGCCCTGACCTCTTCTCTGAGCTTCACCTTGGCACACGAAACAGCTTCCTGGACATCTCCTTTTTGATATTTTGAAAACTAAAATTCAAAAATGTTATAATTACACTTTTGATTCCTATCCATACCCACCCTCCCTAAATGTCCAACACTTAAAATCTATTCCTTCCCCAATTCTTCTCATTCCAATTAATGGAGTCCCTGTACAACCTCTCTACCTTCGGATAAGAAACTGACAGTCACCCATGATTCTTCTTTCTACCTCATCCCTCACATCCTACCCATCAGCAAGTCCTGGGAATTCTACTTCCAAAATATACAATCTCTCGTTCTCCACTGTCTCCGTCTTAGTATAGACCACTACAATCTTTTGGCTGCTCCTTTAAAATAATACCTATCGTGCTTATACTCTGACTTTGCCATAGTTTCTTCTTTGCATTAACTGTCAGAGTGATTTATATATCACTCTGACATAAAATCCAAAATAATTGCCTTGCCGTACGAGGCCCATAAGATCACCCTCTTCAGCTTCATCTTCTTATCTATTCCCCGTCACTCACTATACTTCTGATACATTTGCCTCATTTCCGTTCCTCACATAGCCCACATTCTTTCCCCTATTAAGGCCTTTGTGTCTGCTGCTTTTCCTGCTTGTCCTGCTCTTCACACTGCCGTCCTCATCCTTCAGTTTCAGTTTAAATATCACCTCCTTAGAGTGTTTTTTCCTGATTGCTTTCTCTAAGTAGGCCAGTCACCTGCTATTCTCTATCACAGCAAATTTTTTCTTCAAATTATTTTGCGAACTGTAAACATATATTCATATGTTTATTTAGTCTGTCTCCCCTGCTGGACTGTAAGTCTCACAAAGGTAAATATATCTGTTTCTCTCACAACTGTTTACCTAGCCAGTGTCTAATATATTCTATGCACTCAATAAATATTTTTTGAAATGAATGACTAAAACAATAGTATTATTCCTTTTTCTTCAGAATTCTTTTCTGGACAGACTGGGATGCAAATTTTCCTCGCATCGAATCTGCCTCTATGAGTGGTGCTGGGAGAAAAATCATCTACAAAGACATGAAAACTGGGGCTTGGCCTAATGGACTAACTGTGGATCACTTTGAAAAAAGGATAGTTTGGACAGATGCCAGGTTTAAAATATGATCTCTTTTCCATATTTTATTTTACCTTCCTCGCTTTCTACTTTCCTAACATGCATGGATCATGTACACATATGTTGGGATTGGTGATTAGTTTTAATTGTTTTGTTATGAAGGTGATGATTTTCTGGCTTTTTTTTTTTTCCCTGGCTTTCCATAAATCAGATACAGGCCCATAACAATATTTATCAAATATATTCTTTATCATTTTTCTCAGTAATGCGATTATATTACGAGACTATTTGAATGAATTTTAATAAAGTGCTGATGTGTTTATCTTTCTGTAGGTCAGATGCTATTTATTCAGCCCTCTATGATGGAACAGGAATGATAGAAATCATCCGAGGTCACGAATACCTTTCTCATCCCTTTGCCGTGTCTCTGTACGGGAGCGAGGTCTATTGGACAGACTGGAGGACCAACACATTGTCCAAAGCCAATAAGTGGACAGGGCAGAATGTCAGTGTGATTCAGAAAACCAGTGCACAGCCATTTGACCTTCAGATATACCATCCCAGCCGTCAGCCTCAGGGTAAGTGCTTATTATAAATTATCTATCCAGAAAGTATTTTCACCTTAATCATGTAATATTTGAACTGGAAAATAACTTTTTAAGCTAACAGTTACTAATAATTTTATATATATTTGTAGTAGAGGTTATTCCAGTCTTTATTTTAGTTAAGGATTTTTTTTCACTTTTTATTAATTTTGCATAGAAATAAAAAAATCTTAGAAACTAATAATTTTGTACCAAGTCCCCTAATTTTTAGTCATTGTTATTTCATCAACAAAAGACACTTTGGGAAGTTGTATAAGGTCTTCAGATTTGGAATCTAAGTAAGATCAGTAAATTAGAAGAGAACATGAAGGACACATTTAGGTTCCAAAAAACCAATTCTGTTGCTATAGAGTCAATTCCCCTAATTATTCACTGTGTGGTACGTTGGGAGGAGAGGGAGTGGAGCATAAGAAGGGTGAAACTTCTGCTTGAGCTTCTCCATTTTAAGTGAAGTGAGTTCACACAGGCATATGTTCTACCTTTCACCATGTATTCCACGTCTTGGTTCAGTAGTAATCTTCTT
>NW_004443969.1:15801662-15802468 GCF_000243295.1 Trichechus manatus latirostris | reverse complement strand
ACCATGAAAAATAGCTTGTATCTATGTATTACATCATTTCCCTCCCTTAAAATAGAATCAATGTATTTCATTTCCTAATCACGTTCTCTCATTTGTCCCTGTTGACATGACCCTTAGAAAATTCACAGAATGAGAAGGAACATGATACTCTCAAGCTTTCCTGACATTTCTTTATATATAGAAAAGGAGTAAGGAAGTCAATGTAATACATTTGGTTGGAGAGAGGTGTCCTTGGCATCTTTCCTTAAGTGGAGAGATGATTTATATGTGATTACTCCACTTTGTATAAAATAACCAAGTTTTTATTATATGGCTCTAATTTAACATATTTTCCCAGAGTTCAGGGTAGATATTGTAGTCTTTATACATATTTAGAGAATGTCACCTATAAAGAGAACTTGCTGTTTTCCTAAATGAAATGCAGTCAGTTTCCAACTTTGAGAATGACAAGAGAACATGCTACTTTTCCCCATTATAAGGATCACTGAGCGTATAACAATCATTATCTGTCCTGTTTATCTGCTTCAGTGAAGTAACACTTCCACTGCTAGGGGGAAAAAGAAAGAAGGGACATGCTGACTATTTTATTATCAAGTATAGAATTACAATGAAAATGGTGACAAAGACTCAGCATTAACACAAGTACAATAATATTAGACCTCTATTTTCTGGTGAATAATAATGTGAGGTTCATGAAAAAATAATCAATTTTAAAAATATATGACATCTACTGCTATGAAATTGAAATATATCTTTCACAAATTAAAGATCTAAAGGTTAGAAATAGTCTTTGAAGTTACCTAATC
>NW_004443969.1:15781165-15795407 GCF_000243295.1 Trichechus manatus latirostris | reverse complement strand
ACAAGCCCTTCCAAGAAGCAATACCGCATCACCCAACTCCAAAGAAAATTGTAGTATCTTATTTTTAGAACAAAAAAGAAATATTGCGTATCTATGAAGTATATGTACCCTTTTGGAGATTTGTGTACTTGCACACACATATACACGTATATCGTATAGTCCTATTTCTACCAGAGTTCATAGCAGAATAGGGAAAATAGACCCATAAGAGAATATCTGAAACCAAATAATTTGGCTATTGATGCCAAAATCTAAAATCAAATGTTAACAAATCTATCCCTGGATTTAAAGAGAGAAATGCAATATGACTAAGTTGGATTTAGTCCAGGAAAAATAATATTAGAAGGTACCCTGAAGCAGATGAGGGCCTGGGCCAACCAGCTCAATGCTCAGTTGTCTCCATCTCACTACTTTGTTCTCCAGACAAGCCCTAAATTCTGGCTAGCATGTTCGCACATTGTGCTCTTGGCATAAAATATTTCTTATCATAGGAGTGACATGATGAGATTTCTATATTAAGCATGTAGTTACGACTTTAAAGCGGAGACGAGATTGAAGAATGGAGGGACTAGTGATGAGGAAAGTTAGTTTGAGGCATCTGATAACTCCCGTTCCAAAAAAAGTAAAACAACAAAGTCTAGAGTAAAGGAGGAAAGGCATGAAGTCGTAGTTTTATTGTGCCAGCTACCATGGGGACCAAGATAAAGAATTTGAATATGAAATATAGGGAAATTTAAAACTAGAATTTTATCCACAATGCACTACAGTTTCACATTGCTTAGGATTCTCACATTTTATTCCCATATGCTTTTGGGAAATATATATATATATTCACCTTATTCTGTTAATTGGAGGTATAACTGGACACTTGAACTTAAATTTCTTTCTTCTGGATTCAGTGATTGACAACTTATAACATGTAGTTGTCATTAGACAGGAGAATGTTATTTCTTTAGTATAGAGAGAGGTTTTTTTAAATAAATATATTTGTTACTTTTATAATGAGCAAGAACACCAAAATTGCAGATTTCTCTTTAAGCTGAAAATGAATAATTTACATTTATGAAGCCATCTAGTCTAAATATATTTTCATCAATAAAATGCAGCTATTAATTGGATGAACTTTAGTTATATTAAAAAATAACAGCAGCAACAACAACAAAAAAAACTTTACAATAAATCCTTTTAAAAACATAATGTTAGTACTTGTTTACATAATGAGATTTGGGTCTGCATGATTAAGCACTACCTAAAAGTTATTTCATGATCATGACTTTGCAATAATAAGGAGGATGTGAAGTTATATCATATTTTTATTAGTACTTTACAGGTATTAGTCTCAATCTGTGCAAAGATTTGTGGGAACTATTCTCCTTCAGAGAGGCATTCTCACTTCAAATTGACATACCAGCTATAAATGTTTACACCAACTCAGATTTCACCTCCTCCACTTCATGGTCTCCACCATAAGGACTGTCTTAGCACTTACAGCTTGTTATGGTTATTAATCTTTTCCTAGCTCTGTCGTATCTACCCAGCTAAATTATAAAGTATTTGAACAATGGAGAATCATTTGTTTTTTTGTGTCAAGTATAGAGTCTAGCTGAGTCCTTTTTAATAGCAATACTAGTAAGTGTAATAATAGCACCTAACATCTGCTAATCCTCATTGCAATTCTGTGATGATTATTGGCAACCCAGTTTTACAGATGAGGAGCTTAAGGCAGAGCAATGTTAAGTAACTTGCTCAAGGTCTAATAGCCAGGGAATGATTGACCAGTTATCTGACTCCTAATCTCTTGCTTACCCACTACTTGTTTAACCACACTTTTTAGGCAGAAGACACTGAATTCATGTTTATTGAGACTCTCCTTGGAATCCTTATACCATACCAGCAGGTGACAGTAGACAGTCAGGTGGTATTGGCACATTTACATTGCAGATAAAAACATGGACAAAGGAATTTCTTACCTTCTTGGAATTTATAGTCTAGAAGGGGAACAAACTAGGATAAAATAAAACAATTGTTATTATAGATGGATTTAGTATGCATAAGCAAAGTAAATGTATTTTAAAAGGTAGCAGAGTGTGATTCTAAAAAGACTATGGGTTAAGGACCGAAAACCAAAACCAAACCCTTTGCCATCTAGTCAATTTGAACTCATAGCAACACTATAGGTCAGAGTAGAATGGCCCCATAGGGTTTCCAAGGAGCAGCTGGTGGATTTGAAGTGCTGACCTTTTGGTGAGTAGCCAAATGCTTAACCACTGCACCACCAGGGCTCCAGGTTAAGGACAGCCTAGTTCAGGTCTTTCCTTTGTCACTCATTAACCTTATTACCTCAAGGAAGTTATTTAACTTCTGGGATCTTATTTTCTCATTTGCAAGTTGGGGTAGCTACCAGTAAGGACAGAATAAAGGAGAAACAAGATTGGGCAGGAATCAGACCATGGTAGGACTATCAATAAAAAGTAGCGATAGGCTTGTTGTGAATGGAAGATGGGTGCACTGGGAAAGAAGAAAGAGTTTGGGATGGCTTTATGTTTCTGGTTTCTGTAACTGTCTTCACATCCTAAGTATGACACAGAGACCACTGGAGATATTTTAGCGAGGGATCTGCAAACTTTTTCTGTAAAAGGCCTAATAGTAACAATTCAACTCTGCTGTTGCAGTGTGAAAGGAGCCAGTTGGAAAATGAATGAGTGTGTTTGTGTTTCAAGACAACTTTATTTACGGACACTGTAATTTGAATTTCATATAATTTTTGTGTAATAAAATATTATTAATTTGATTTTCTTTCAACCATTTAAAAAAATAGCTCACTGGTTGATTTTTGTCTGTAGGCCATAGTTTGTTGTTACCTGGCTTAAAGGGTAAACTAAAAAATTAAGTTTGGGATATGCTGAATTTGAGGTACTGCTGGGACACAGTTGAATATTCAGGGCTAAAAAGGCAAGGGAAGTTTGGGTTGGAGCTAAAACTTTGGAAGTCATTCAATCGTATGCTAAAAACAAGAAGATGGATGAGATTTACTAAGATTATTACATAAAATGAGAAGAGGGTCCGGGTGGAGCTTTGGAGAACACCGAAGCTTCAGCATTCAAGGTGAAGGCAAAAGAGAATGCTGAGAAGTAGGTGACCAAAAGGTTCCAGAACCAAAAGAAAGAGCAATCATAAAACTTAGGGGAAGGATTGGAAGGTGACTGTGGCCAACACTACTAACTGCTGTAGGGAAGTCAAGAAAGATAAAATGATCCATTGGATTTGGAAAATTAGAGGAAGGCCAGTCATAATCTTAGTGAGATCAATTCCAGTGGAGTTATTTGTATATATCCTAATGATCCTCAGTATGTCCAAGGTTATATATTAGTACGAATATCCAAGTCTTATTACTAAAAAATAGATAATTTATTAAACAATAGGACTATGTTGTTAAGTAACAAGGTGTACCAGCAAATGCAAAAAAGATAACCTTAGGAGACATAGCAATGAAGAGCACAATTCTAGAACGAGACTGGTTGGGTTTGTGTTTTTATTCTATATTCCTCCATATTATTAACTCAGTCCAAATAAAAAACAAAAAAATGCATTGTTCTCCGCACAGCCTTCATAGTGTCTCCTTATTTTTATATTTTGTATACTCTAAGTTGGAGAACTGTTTGATTTAACATGCATCCTAATTTCAAATGCTGATATTTCTAAGAATGTTAAGTTAGTGTGAGCTAATTGAATCAAAATGTTTCCATCTTGCAGTTGATATTAGCAACTTTGAGGGGATGAGAATTCTGATTGAGGTGCAGTGAAAGGCAGGTGATATCAAAGCAAGGAAGTATGAATGAGATTTGGATAAACCTGTGAGGCTTCCATAGCGAGGTGCTTAGGTTTTACAGTACCACTGAGAGTCTGGGAGAAGAGAGAGAGGAAATGAACAACGGAGAGGAGAAAGGGAGGTGCAAACATGCCAAAGGTACTTTGCTACCTCATTGATATAAAAAATCATAGTGGAACTCACTGTCTTCTCTTTTACCTTCCTTGTGTAACACATAATTTCCTGATCCCAATACAGATTATATAGATGAGTGCTTATTTAATTTCTTAAGGAATCCTTTTGTATCATCGTAAAACCATATTATGGATTAAATGTGTGGTTTTTTTGTTTGTTTGTTTGTTTACTTGAAAACCTGATTATCATATATGGCGCTAATTCTTTAACAAAATATAATTCAAGTTTTAAACAATCGATTTGCAAATGCATTTATATAAAGATAGTTGAGCTGCATTATTAATTGAATTTTTTTTAATACAGTGTTATAAAGCCTATCTTGGAGCAGTAGAAAGGATTGGTAAGAAAGGAATCATGAATTCCTTTCTTCTTTGGCATTGTTTTTTTGATGTACTTGCCTCATTCATACAAACTTTAAGCAATTTAGAACCCTTCATTAAGATCCATTAGTTTGCAGAATCCATGGTTTTGCTCCTAGATCAAGGTTTCTCAACCTCAGAACTTTTCACATTTTGGACTGGATAATTCTTTGTGTCCTGTGCATTTTAGTACGCTTGTTGGTGTCTCTGGCCTCTACTCACTAGATGCACCCAGCACCCTGAAGTTGTGACAACGAAAGATGTTTCTGTACATTCTCAAATGTCCCCTAGACAGCAAAATCCCTCATTCGCACAATTGCAGGTTGAGAACCACTGTTCTGGATAAAAAGCTTATTGTGATTATAGAATCATTACTGAAGACTGAAATTTTCCTAAGACAGGTGTTTTCTCTTTCAAAACATAGAGCAATTGAAATAAACAGCAAGTAAATTAAGATTGCAGAAAGGCATGTCATCTTTTTAAAATAAGTGAAAGTTTATTGATATTTTAAGATATACGTAGTCTAGAAATATAATATGATAGTACATGTTTGTTTTCACCCTTTCATAGAGAATTACACACAAATAAATAGAAATAGTATTTACAGCTTTAAAATTATTTCTTTGAAGTACAGATATTTGTGGAAAATCAGATATGATTTTTAAACATTTTATATTCTACCTCATAAAAACAGAGTACAGTATAAAGTGAATCCATAAAAATATGACATAATTTGATAAAAGTATCTCCCACATAGCTGGTACTAGGGAAACTAAAGCAATAAGAACATTCTTTACTTAAACATATTTTGTTATATGTGGATGTGTTTTTTAGTAAGAAATCCCTCTGAGTTCTTCAACCTCGAATGTTATTTTATAATTTGAAGATATTTGCCATATGGAAAATAGGATTTGGCTTTTGAGTTTAATTGTACAATACTTCTGAAATGCTTTTCTTTAGAAAAAATCCTTTTCTAAAAGGAAAATAAGTTACATAAAAATTATTTTATTACATTAGTAACTATTTTTGTACCAATAAAGTTCATTAGTATGATGAATATTAGTTAGTATAAAAAATGACCACATAGGAGGGAGAAAAGTTTTCGATAATTTCATATAAGAAATTAGATTCTGGGAGTCTTCTCCTTTAGCATAGTTTTATTCGGTACATAAATATCATATATCTTTTTATATTGCATCAACATTTGGGTATATTTTATTTGAATTTACTGGATACAATAATTGGTTTTAAAGTGTTTATTTTTGCTGGTGAGAAATGGACTCTAATGTAGTTTGCATGAAATATGGAATTCTCTTTAATGGTATCATTTTCTTCACAGGGCACATATCGATCTTGTGTGATTGCATACTTAACATTTGGTTCTCCTATAAAGTATTGTAGATATGGCTTATTTAATCTCATCACCTGCAGCTATGATGTGCTTTAGAGCATCAATTAACTTTCCAAATTTTTAGATTGCTGCTATTTTAAAACATGTATATACATACATTGATGATCATGCATATGAATGCAAAAATCCTTAAGCCCAGCTAAGTAGTAGATACCATAGAAATTTTAGGAAAAAATGTTGTGTATGTGTATAAGACATAGTTCTTGTCCTCATAACAATTATAATCTAGCTCAGAGATTGGCATTTGGTAAAGTGTGAACTTCTGGCTAAATTCAGCCCTTTGCCTGCTTAAAAAAAAAAAAGAAAAAGTTTTATTTGAAAATAGCCACCTCCGTTTGTTCCTGTATTGTCTACGGCTGCTTTTCCTCTATAATGCTACAGTTGAGTAGTTACTAATAAGAGCACAGGGCCTGCAACCTGAAAATACTTACTATCTGGCCTTTTATAGAGAAAGCTTGCCAACCCCTGGTTTAGCTAGAGAGACCAGTGTATACTGATGTAAAATATATGAGTATATGTCACAGACAAATTAGAAAATAGGACAGTAAACAATAAATTGCCTAATGCCTTGTATAAGCCAAAACCAGTTGTTGTAAGGGTTGATTTTGACACATGGTGACCCCATGTGTGTCAGAGTAGAACTGTGCTCCATAGGGTTTTCAGTGGCTGATTTTTCAGCAGTAAATCACCAGGCCTTTCTTCCCAGGCACCTCTGGGTGGATTCAAACCCCCAACTTTTTGGTTAGCAAACAAGCACGTTAACTGTTTGCACCACACAGGGACTCCAATGCCTTGTATAGTCAATAATTAAAATGAATATATAGTGATGGGAGAAATCAGTATTACCTGGATTTATTACTAAACATTTGATCAAAGAAGAAGTGATCTGAGCTGGGTCATGAAGGAAGGTTAATGTAAAGATGGTGGTGATAGAATTCTAGGGGAAGAAAATAACAGTGTGGCAATGGAAAAGCAAGCTATATTT
This sequence comes from Trichechus manatus latirostris, assembly GCF_000243295.1. Taxonomy (NCBI): domain Eukaryota; kingdom Metazoa; phylum Chordata; class Mammalia; order Sirenia; family Trichechidae; genus Trichechus; species Trichechus manatus. Next base: position 15,788,649 of record NW_004443969.1, on the reverse strand, counting down.
AGGAAGCAATGAGGAATCCATTATAGCATGTGTATGAAGTATATGTGAAAGAAAAGTGGTAGATGTGGCTGGAAAATAGGTTGATGTCTTAGAAAAAGAGGTTGGTGGTTGGCAATACCCCAGGGCACTGGTTACATGGTCATAGGGGTCATTCACAGGTGAAGAAATAGAATTTTATGTTGGAAAAGGAGATGTACAAATAGAATAAAAGGAAACAAATATTAGGGAAGTCTGACATGACTTGAAAACGGTCTGTCTTAGGCTGAGGTCTCTAAAGAATCAAAACCAGTGAAGCATACATATACATATGTATATATACGTATATATATAGAGAGAGATTTCAAGGAAATGGCTCATGCAGTTGTGGAGGCTGACAAGTTCCAAATCTGTAGGTCAGATGTCAGGCTGGAGGCTTCTCTTGACTCAAGTGTTTTCAGGGGCTGATTAACCCAAAATCAGCAGGTCAGACAGCAGGCTGATGGCTCACAGGGTTGCAGGAGCTGGTGAATCCCAAAAGCTGCAGATCAGAAGGCAGGATGCTGGGTCACATCCCAGAATATAACAAATCAGAAGCAGGATAGAGAGAGGGCAAGCTTTTCCAGAACATCTATATCTATATATCTATATCTATATATATACATATATGTAGGATGCAGGCCACAACCCCAAGGAAACTCCCCTTTCAACTGATTGGCTGCTTGCATCAGATCACAAAATGGAGTATGATTACATAATGTCTGCCAAACCACTGAGAATCATGGCCTAGCCAAGTTGACACATAACCTTAACCATCACTGTCCACCCCTTGTTAACTTGGTACCTGTGCACATCTCCTTAAACCATACCCATAACAAACCAAAAAACCTGTCCCACCAAGTCAATTCCGACTCATAGTGACCCTATAGGACAGAGTAGAACTGTCCCATAGGGTTTCCAAGGAGCACCTGGTGGATTCCAACTGCTGACTTTTTGGTTAGCAGCCGAACTCTTAACCACTATGCCACCAAAGTTTCTATACCCATACATAGTCTCTAAATAAAGACAATTATAAAGTCATGCTTGCACCTTTCATGATAGAACAGGAATACCACTGAAAATGCAGTAGCGTTGGTTCCATCTTATATTCTATAATAAATAATAAAAAAAGGGAAGGAAGCAAACAAAGATATTTGCTTTATACACACACACACACACTCATACATATATAATAAAACAAGCAAGAATACTAAAAACAATTACAGTTCTCATTTCTGCAACTGATCACATAGTCGTAGCTGGTATTTAGAACTACCTTTTTCTACTATCGTTCTGTATTCCTTTTGCCCTCAGCAAGCACCTTAGCTAGTCGTGGTTCTTTGCCCGGTAAGGTGACCCAAACCTTCATTTCTGAAGGGTCTGGGCCATTAGTAGTCATGTTGGAATTTGATTGCTGTAGTTTTCCATTGGCTTAAATTATAGGGCATGGTAGTACTAAGAGATGTCATAAGAAATCTCCTGTATTCCAGACATACTCTTCTTTACCTCCATATGTAATATCAACTGGATTTCCCCTTGGTAATCAGGATCGATCACAGCAGGCAATATGGTAACTCACGTCTTTGCCCATTGATCTAGAGGTATGAGGAGCCCAAAGTGGCCAAGTGGTATTCTTAACTTCTAGTTAAATGGAATGAGTATTGTGTATCCTGATGGGAGCATTCCTCCCTTTGCGACTAAGACCTCTGGACCTGCAGACCACAGGGTCACAAGGACAGGAAGAAAATTTTTTCGAGTGCTTCACTAGGGGTACAAGTGAGTGATGCCTCTCATTTCCACTCCTTGATTCCCGGACCCCTGAATCCTGGCTGTGGGAGAAACAGCATCATATATTGGTTGCTGGTTTATAGCATATACAGCATCCTGGAGAACATTACCCCAACCCTACAAAGTGTTACCACCTAGATGATGTTATAATTGTGTCTTTAGAAGGCCATTCCATTGTTCTGTCAAGCCAGCTGCTTAAGGTTGATGGAGAAAATGGTAAGACCAGTGAATTCCATGATCATGGGTCCATTCCTGCACTTCATTTTCTGTAAAGTGAGTCCCTTGATCTGAGGCAATGCTGTGTGGGATACCATGATGGTAGATAAGGCATTCTGTAAATCCACGGATGGTAGTTTTGACAGAAGCATTACATGTAAGGAAGGAAAATCTGTATCCAAACTAAGTGTCTATTCCATTAAGAATAAAACACTGCCCTTTGCATGATGGAAGTGATCCAATGGTTGCTGGCTGATAACCCCTGGGAATGATACTATACTGGGAACTCAGTGTTGGTCTCTGCTGCTGGCAGATTGGGCACTCAGCTGTGGCTGTAGCCAAGTTGACCTTCGTGAATGGAAGTCTGTTCTGCTGAACTTATGCATTACTTCCATCCCTGCCACCCTGGCCACTTTGTTCACAAACCCATTGGGCAATGAAAGAAGTGGCTGGGGAAAGAGGCTGACTGGTACCCACAGAATGCGTCATCCTATCCACTTGATTGTTGAAATTCTCTCCTGCCAAAGTCATCCTTTTGTAAGCGTTCACGTAAAACACAAATTTCTTCACTTTTGGGGCCCATTCAAAGACTTCTATCCACATGCTCTTCCCCATACCTCCTTGTCATCAACTTTCCGATCATGTTCCTCCCAAGTCCCTGACCATCCAGCCAAGCCATTGGCCACAGCCCATAAATCAGTATACAGTCACACATCTGGCCATCTCTCACTCCAAGCAAAATGAACAACCAGGTGCGTTGCTTGAAATTTTGCCCACTGGGAGGATTTCCCTTTGCCAAAGTCCTTCAGGGAGGTTCTAGAAAGGGGCTGCAGTGTTGCCACTGTCCATGTCTGAGTGGTTCCTGCATATAGCACAGAGCCATCTGTACACCAGGCACGAGTTTCCTCTTCCTCCATCAAATAATTGAACTCTCCACGGGGCTATAGATGAAGACTGGGAGAAGGAAGGTAATGTGACAGAAGTGGGGACCATAGGCATTGGGATCACTTCCTCATGTACCTTACTTGTGCCTTCAGGTCCTGCTCAAGCCTGATTTCATAATAATGGAGTGCTGCTATGCACTTCCCACTTTATGGCTTTGCAGGTCAGACAACACCCAGTTCATGATGGGCAGATCAGGCTGCATAGTGACTTGGTGGCCCATGTTTAAGCGTTCAGTCTCTACTATGGCCCAGTAACAAGCCAAAAATTGGCTCTCAAAAGGAAAGTAGTTATCTGCAGAGGATGGCAGAACTTTGCTCCAAAATCCTAATGGTCTGTGCTGTGATTCACCAATAGGGCCTTACAAAAGACTCCAAACAGCAACTGTATCCCACTGACACATCCAGATCCATTGGGACAACCGGATCATATGACCTAAGTGACAGAGTGGCTTGCACGGCAGCCTGAACCTGTTGCAGAGCCTTCTCTTGTTCTGAACCCCACTCAAAACTAGCAGCTTTTTGAGTACTTGATAAATGCACCAGAGCAGTGCACCCAAAAGAGGGATATGTTACCTCCAAAATCCGAAGAGGCCCACCAGTCATTGTGCCTCCTTTTTAGTTGTAGGGGGGGCAGATGTAACAATTTATCCTTCACTTTAGAAGGAATATCTCGACATGCCCCATGCCACTGGGCCTCTAGACATTTCACTGTGGTGGAAGTCACTTGAATTTTTGTCAGATTAATTTCCCACCCTCTAGCACACAAATGCCTTACCAGTAAGTCTAGAGTCATTGATACTTTTTCCTTACTTAGTCCAGTCAGCATAATGGGCCAGTGTGACATCTTGTGGAAGGGAAAGGCAATCAAGTTCCCTGAAGACTAAATTAGGACACAGGGCTAGAGAGCTGATAGATCCCTGGGTAGAACAAACCAGTGCTGTCGAGTCAATTCCAACTCATAGTGACCTCATAGGACAGAGTAGAACCACTCCATAATGTTTCCAAGGAGCGTCTGGCAGATTTGAACTGCCGACCTTTTGGTCAGCAGGCAAGCTCTTAACCACTGTGCCACCAGGGATCCCCTAAGGTAGGACAGTGAAGGTATATTGCTGGCAAACTGCTTCCGGTGTTCCTTTGAAACTGGCATTGAGAAAAAGGCATGGCTAGATCAATAGCTGTATACCAGGTACCAGGAGGTGTATTAATTTGCTCAAGCAATGAAACCACGTCCGGAACAGCAGCTGCAATTGGAGTCACCACCTGATTAAGTCTACAATAATCCACTGTCATTCTCCAAGATCCATCTGTTTTTGCATAGGCCAAATAGGGGAGTGAAATGGGGATATGACGGAAATCACCACACCTGCATCCTTCAAGTCCTTGATAGTGGCAGTAACCTCTGAAATCCCTCCAGGAATGCAATATTGCTTTGGTTTACTATTTTCCTAGATAGGGGCAGTTCTAATGGCTTCCACTTAGCTTTTCCTACCATAATCGTCCTTACTCCACATGTCAGGGATCCAGTATCGTGCTTCTTTCGGTTCCTGAGTATGTCTATTCCAGTTATGCATTCTGGAACTGGGGAAATCACTACAGGATAGGTTCTGGAACCTACTGGACCCACTGTGAGACAGATGTGAGCCAAAACTCCATTAATAATCTGAACTCCATATCCCCTACTCTGACTAGTGGGCCACAGTGATGTTTTTGGTCTCCTGGAATTAGTGTCAGTTCAGAGCCAATGTCCAGTAAACCCTGAAAAATCTAATTATTTCCTTTTCCCCAATGAACAGCACTCTTGTAAAATGCTGTACATCCCTTTGGGGAAGGGTAGGAGAAAGATTAACAGTATAAATTTTTGGCAGTGCAGAGGGATCCTTCCTCAAGGGGACCCTGTCTCTCCTTCATTCAAGGGGTTGTGAGTCTGTAAACTGGCTCAAGTCTGGGAATTGATTGAGGGGCCGTGACTCTCTACCCTGGCGATTCAAGTTAGATTGCAGTTCAGTTCACTTGACCTAGAATTCTTTCTCTTGTACAGATCAAGTAAATATTTAGTAGACTTCTCATCTATTTAATTCCTATAGACACTATGACTAAGTAGCCAACACCATAGTCCATACAAGGCAGACTAGTTTGATTACTGATTTGACTCCACTATCCATCAGGTAACCTCACCCACTTTGTCTTTGTCAATTAAGTGCCACTACTTGGCCCCTACCTCTCTGGGTCTAATTAGCTCCATTGTAGTTAGGTGTCTTAATTCAATTCGTGCAGTTCCCACTGGCAAATCTGACTTACATAAAATAGTAATCACAGTAGCCTTCAAGGATGCTGGAGCTCCCTTCATAAAGTTCTTCACTGCTGTGGTAAAAGGTGTGTCCTCTGGGCACTCCATGAGTAGGTCGGTGGGTCCAACCTGATAAATCCACTCTAACATGCCAATTTCCATAGGTCTTTGGATACCCTCTTCTACAGTATGCCAAGACAGGTCTGACATTTCCGCTTTATTTAGTGTAGGCCACTGCTTAATCTATGCTTCAGTGAACCAGCCAAATAAACTACTAGATCATTTCCTAACCTCTTGAGCTGAAGCGCTGAATGAAGACTCTGTGCTTAGTGAGTGTTATGGATTGAATTGTGTCCCCCAAAAATATGTGGCTACTTGGCTAGGCCATGATTCCCTGTATTGTGTGATTATCCTCCATTTTGTCATCTGATGTGATTTTTCTATGTGTTATAAATCCTACCTCTATGGTGTTAATGAGGCAGAATTAGAGGCAGTTATGTTAATGAGGCAAAACTCAATCTACAAGATTCGGTTGTATCTTGAGTCAATCTCTTGAAATACAAAAGAGAGAGGTGAGCAGAGAGACAGGGGGACCTCATGCCACAAATAAAGTAGTGCCAGGAGCTGTGGGTGTCCTTTGGACCCAGGGTCCCTGGGCTGAGTACTCCTAGACCAGGGGAAGATTGATGGCAAGGATGTTCCCCCAGAACCAACAGAGAAAGAATGCCTTCTCCTGAAGCTAGAGCCCTGAATTTGGACTTCTAGCCTACTAGACTGTGCGACAATAAACTTCTGTTTGTTAAAACCATTCATTTGTGGTATTTCTGTTATAGCAGCACTAGATAACTAAGACAATGGGCCCGTAGCAATAAACTCTGAGTGATCCAACTTTATGTTTTTTAAACCATTATCCCACACCCTCAATAGCCATTCCCAAACATATTCCCCAGGTTTCTGTTTGTATATGTTAGAAAAATCAAGCAGTTATTTTGGAGTGTAGGGTATGTCCTCTTGGATCACACTTTGTACTTTATCTCTTGGGGCTCAATGGGACTTAAATCTAGTTGTAGGTCTAGAAGCAAAAATGGATGCTGGGGTGGATCCTGGGGACATTTAGCAATGTCTTATAAGGCATCTGCCTCATGCGATGTCCCAGGCAATGCCGCAGGCACCTCCCCAGATGCTATGTCAGACAAAGACTCATCAGGCATAGCTGATTTAATCTCATCAGATGGGGTGGAAGGGATAATAGTTTTCTTGAGTAGGGTGGCTTAGCAGAAAAAAATGGGGCAATCTCTTCAGACGGGAGTAAGAAAGCTTGGTTCTGTTGGCAGGAGTAATTCAACAAATGTAGGCGCCCAATGTCCCATCTTCCTGATTATCTGCCCATATGTCCCCATCTCAAGTTTCAGGATCTCATTTCTTCCCAATCAGTGCCCTCACTTTAATTTCAGACACTATTTGCGTTTTGGAATTCGTTGTACTTCAGTCACTCATATAAGACGACTCTGGGTTTGGTTTTCAGCAGTATCAGCTCTGTTACTACAAGAAATAAGGCTTGCTTTCAAGACACAAGTGACAACCTTCAGGTCTTCTATGTGGTGCATGAGCTGTTATACTGAAGCCCTGAGCTCATCTCCTTCTTTTAGCACGTGCTAGCATAAGCAGGACCAACCAACCAGCCTCCCTATACCTCTCATTCTGACAAAATTGTGGAAAAGTACCTTCTTTCTCGCAAATATTTGATCCATTGGTGGTGATATTTTGACTATTTCTATTGCCACCTTATACCCTGAATAAGTAGTGTCCTCTTTACTGCTGAAGGCAGAGTCATCAATGCCTTTAAGAATAGCCAGACTTGAAAACCAATTCAGAAAACTCATCCTTATGATTTTGTTCCTTTTGAACCACTCTCAGTACCAAATGTCTTAGGCTGGGTTCTCTAGAGGAGCAAAACTGGTAAAGCATATATATATATATATATGCTTTAGACAAAGAGAGAGCTTTATTTCCAGGAAATGGCTCACCCAGTTGTGGAGGCAGACAAGTCCCAAATCCAGGGGTCAGATGTCAGGCTAGAGGCTTCTCCTGACTCACGTGGTTGCAGGGGCTGATGAACTCAAAATCTGCAGGTCAAGAACAACAATGAATCTGTGAACCATCTCATAACATGGATGAAACTGGAGGACATTATGCTGAGTGAAATAGGTCAATCACAAAAGGACAAATATTGT
>NW_004443969.1:15771636-15780026 GCF_000243295.1 Trichechus manatus latirostris | reverse complement strand
AGGCTGCCAGCTCATGGGGCTGCAGGAGCTGGCAAATCTCAAAATCTGCAGGTCAGATGGTAGGCTGCTGGCTCACATCTGAAGAACTGGAGGTCAGACAATGACAATTCAGATGCAGGATCCAAAAAGGGCAAGCTTTTCCAGAATATCTATATATACTGATGCAGGCCACACCCTCAAGGAAACTCCCCTTTTATCTGATTGGCTGCTCACACCAGATCACAACTTGGAGGATGATTACATAATATCTGCCAAAACACTGAGAATCATGGCCCAGCCAAGTTGACATAACTTTAACTATTGCATTGACTAAATATGAGACTGAAAGATAAATGAAAAAAAATGATTTGGAAGTTGAAATTTTGTGATTTTGGAAGACTGATAACATCTTTAATAAAATAAACAGAGAGTAAGTGAGGATTAAGAACTAGAGGGTGAATGGGAACAGAAGGTAGACATGTCTGGCTAGGGCCGAGGCATCTTGGGTACAATGGCAGGGAGAAAAGGGTGAGACTTTGTGAAGTAGACAGTGGGAAGCCATCCAAGGTTAATAGCAAGGTAGATATATGATCAAGTCTGTGTTTTAGAAAGATAACTGCATGCAATGGTGAGAATCTGGGAACCAAGGGAATAATTAGGATGATTAATTAAGAGGTTATTGCAAGCAAGAGATGGCAAGAACCTAAACTAAGCCAGTGATCATAGAAATGGAAAGAATGGAATAGGGTTAGGGTATAGAATCTTGAACTCATTGGTCCAACTATATATTGTCTACTATTATATTCTAGCTTTTTTCATAGTGTCGGAAACAACTATGTATTTGATAAATATTTATTGAATGGATTTTAATAAAGGGGGTTGGTAGAGGTGTCTCTGAGTTTCTTTGGTCAACCTGAATTTAGATGACATGACTACTAGTGAACCCAGCTAACATAACAGTATCTGTTAAGATTGTTTATAGCATTCCATTGACTGGTCAGCTTTTCCCATTTCCTGGGTACAAATAAATGAGATAGCCTTGGTGTTATAGGAGTTTACAACCTCTGTATTGATATTGGATTTCTCAACAGTATTTCTCATAAAATGGTTAATTGCTTTATATCAGAGGTTGGCAAACATTTTCTATAAAGGATCAGATAATAAATATTTTAAGGCTTTGTTAGCCATATGGTCTCTGCAGAAACTGCTCAGTTCTGCTACTGCAGTGTGAAAGCAGCCATGGATAATATGTAAATTAATGATCATGGCTGTGTTCCAATAAAACTTTATTTATAAAAACAGGCAGTGAAACAAATTTCCCTCAAGGGTCATCATTTGCTAATCCCTGCTTTATATTAAAAAGTGAGTACGATGAATGAAATTCCCTAATCTAATAATTAGAATAAGCATCTCTATTCAAATGCATAGTTTAAAAAGGAACTTTAAGTTACAACTTTAAAGGTTTATAAATTAAACTTTAAAGGTAAGAAGAGATGAAAGTGGAAAGTAAGAAATCCTCGTAGATTTTTTCTGGTGTGAAGTACAAAATATTGTGAATTGTACATTATACTGTCATCATGAATACAAACATTGGGCTGCAAAATCAATATATATGTATTTTACTTTCGAATGTAAATAGAAACGTAATATCTTTGCTCTTAAAATGTATTTTATGAAACTTATAGAGTATTGAGAAGAGCTGGTATGATTCAGTGCTAAAAATAATGATCTTCAAAGTGAAATCCAAGAATCTACCATTGTACTTGTCATGGATGATGCTTTTAATTCCCTTAAGAAGTCAATGTTGTTGTTTTTTTTAACATATTTCTTCCCCTTCTTTCTCCCCCTTTTTACTCCTCTTTCTTTGTATGTTTCTTTTTCTTGCTCATCCTGTTCTTTTCTTAAGTGCTGAAAAAATTGGGTTTTCTGTTTTTATTTACCACAGCTCTGTAGCCCTGACCCTAAGCATCTAACAGTTTTCCAACAGTGCATTCTTCATTCTGCCTTCTCTCCTGCAATGCCTTTCCTCCTCAATAACCTTCACATCTGCTCTTTGGCTTCTCTAAATTGCAATTCCTTACCAAAAACAAAACAAAATAAAACAAAACCCGTTACCATCCAGTCAGTTCTGACTCATAGTGACCCTACAGGACAGAGTAAAACTGCCCCACAGAGTTTCCAAGGAACAGCTGGTAGATTAAATTGCCAACCTTTTTGGTTAGCAGATGAGCTGCACCTCCAGGGCTCCTGCAATTCCTTAGGGACCTCAGTTGTAATTGGTAAAGTTAAAAGGGAAGAAAGAGCAGGATACATAGCTTATTCTGTGTGATAGAAGGAATTGCACTAAGGAATCTGTAGGACCATAGTTTCCACCCTTTTCTGATTTTTGTTGTTCTTAATTGATTTTCTTATGAGTTGTTTCTGGGTCTTTCGTATATTCATTATTATTGGTAGTAGTATTTTTAACCAAATGTAAGGACATAGATTATTTTTATCACCGTTGGGAGAGGGGTGCTAAAGACTGCCAAAAGCCACGTTGTTTATTAAATTTTGTTAATTTCTCATACCCTTTACAATTTGATTCTATCCTCTTGATTTTTATTTTTGTGCTTTAAAACCCTACAAGACTGATATTAACTACTCTGAACAATAGGTCCACCTGTTAGGAAGATACCTTTAGTTGAAAATTAAAATATTGTTCTTGATGGTAATAAGGTGTCAGTCTCTTCTGCCTTTAATTTAGTAGCCTAGTTCTGAAGATTTTATTCTACTAGATACATGCTATAAAAATAAGATCTAAGATAATAGTTATTGACCAATTAAAATCTTGCCCAAAATACATGATGACAGAAGAAACACAACAGATTGAGAGAATGACACTGGACTTCAAAATTTAGTATTCCTTTCTAAATTTGAATAAATCATAAGTTACTTCTACACTAGGACTTAGTAAGTAAACTGTATGTGGAGGAAACGTTGGCCATGGAATCAGCTAATAAAGAAAAAAGATGATGAAGAAATAGGTGACCTAATAATGAAGGAAGACAAACATTTCTTCACATAGGCCTCCTGATTCAAAAATACCAAGTATCCTGAAGAAACGATATATATGTAACAGTAATTTCCTAGGGAAACCTTTAAGAGTGGTGTGCTAAGGCCAGAAAGCAGTCTATACAGTAAGTTAGGAAAATAAGGACATCATTTAGAACACCAAATGTCTGCATTGTAGTCTGTATGTGTTAATTATATACTAAATTCAATAATTATTCTTGATTGTTACTCAGGATTCCTCTAAATAAAAATATTTGCTTTAAAGCCATAGGATGCTTGCTATTCATCTTAGAGGAAATTGAAGGTGTTATCTTCTTGCTGAATCTTTGAGGAGGAAAAATGTTTTTATTAATGTAATTGCTGTGTATGATTATCTATTATTGTCATATTAATCACCCTAGTAATGGGTGCTATGTAGGGAACTTCAGTTTGACTCATTAAGTGAATAACCCCTGTTAACCTCAGAGGTTCCCTAATACATTCTTCCTTCTCCACTGTTAATATTTCACTCTGTGATTGCAGCTCCTAATCCTTGTGCAGCTAATGATGGCAAAGGCCCCTGCTCTCACATGTGTCTGATCAGTCATAACAGAAGTGCTGCTTGTGCATGCCCCCACCTGATGAAGCTTTCCTCAGACAAGAAGACCTGCTATGGTAAATTTATTACTGTTCTTATCTGAAATTCAAACTGAATTCTCTTAAATTGTATTAGGATTCAGATTTTATTCAGAGTAAAGCAGAAGAGGTTTTAACTCCCTTAAAAAAAACATTTTAGGTGGTGCTATTTCTAGACACTATTAATGATTCATCTGCTTTTAAGGAGACGGACAAATTCTTTAAATATGTGAAATGTTGTCCTTTGCTATTTATTACGTTATTCTTTTTTTCCCTGTTACTTTCTTATTTGGTGTGTTAGCAGAATTTATCTCTGCAAAGCAGGGAGATTTGGAAGTGAAAGTACATTACCAGAAAATGATGATGTAGGTAACCGGCACAACAAACAGGAATTTAACAGCTTTAATCTCCTCCTGCTCTCCTTCTAAAGTCACTTTAGCATCATTGTGTAGGGGATTATCAGCTTGAAGAGGGGAAGGAAATGAAGTAAAATATATAACTTGGAAAGATTTTTAAAAAATATTTAAACAGCACACTTAAACTAAAATATAATCATAAAATTTCTGAATGAATATCGGAGTCATTTTATTCTTAGTGTTTTGTTTATTTGTTTATTTGCAAAACAATTCCTTTGAAGGTCAGATAAGAGAAAACGCATGAGTTTAGGCATATATGGCTTTAATTTTAAACAATAATAACCTATCTCATATAATAACAATACTTCCAAAGAGAACAACAACAGATTTGAGTATCCATGACTCCTAGTGCTACCTACTGATATTCCACAAATTCAGTGCAAGAAAGTTATCTTTGGAAATAAAATGATATAATGCCTCACAATGTTAGTTACTAATGATTGATAGAAGAAACAGAAATCTAATTTTTAAAGCCATTGTTTAATTATTTTATTCAATGACAGTATGGGGAAAAAAACTTAAGATTCTATTTTTAAAAAGCATCTAATGCAATACAGTAATAAGTTAAAATCATATACAAAGAGCAAATATGTTTGTTTGGAATTCATAGAGTTCCTATGTTTTAGGAAGTTTGTTTGAAATTTCAAGATCAAATAAATCATAGGAAATTTCTTGGCATTTCTAGCAAAAGAAAAATGATGACTTAGGATTTCAACTTGTTTTACATTTGTTTCTACCAAGTACCTTAATTAAAAATAGATAAATCATTTTCTTCACTAATGTCTCCATCAAATCTTGGTTATGATTTTATGGGGTTAAAAAAATATATTAAATAGTCTGCAAGTAATATTTTAGAATTCCTAGAGTGTTTTAAACTTGCCAACTTCATAAGAGAAATGCACTTAATATCTATTTTTTTATTTCTAGAAAAGAAGAAATTTCTTCTTTATGTGAGGCGTTCTGAAATCAGAGGAGTGGATATTGACAATCCATATTTTAACTTTATCACGGCCTTTACAGTCCCTGATATTGATGATGTTACAGTGATAGACTTCGATGCATCTGAGGAACGTTTATACTGGACGGATATTAAAACACAAACCATTAAGCGGGCCTTTATTAATGGAACTGGTTTAGAAACTGTTATTTCAAGAGGTAAAAGAATTGCACATGTTACAACTTAACTTAAAAATACGTTTGTTATTCAATTTGTAATAATCACAGGTCTCTTTTGTAATCCTTCTCTATTATCCCATTCTATGCTGTTAATTGAAAGTTGGAATTGGTTATTCAGAGATTAATAATATGCTATATCCTTCAATGGTAGAATCCTATAATTATATTGCACATAGTAGTGTGATAACTAGAAATTTACTTTCACAAGAAGAAAAACATTTAGAATGGACCTCTTTAAATTGTTATGCTTGCATCGGTGAAAGATAAGACATTGAGATAGACCAGTTTCCTTATTTTCAATTTCCTTGTGCACATCTTTCTTCAGAACCAGACCACAGAAATAAGGTAGAGAACCTGTTCCTACCTATCTCCTGGCCCTGCAGATTGAATCATACATAGGTTCTCAATAAATATTGCTGGATTAATGATCAAAAAAGAGTAACTTTTCTCAAAGTAATAAATATGGCTAAAATGAGATATAAATGTAACTGCAGTTCTTGAATATTCTCTAAATATTTATCATTGAATTATTAGAACATTTGCTTGAATTTTGGTCCATCATGATTTTGGGGTCAATTTTTATTATTCTATTGAATGAGTCTTCAATGAACACCTATTGTTTGCCATGAATGCACTGATATCAATGCTTTAAAACCTAACAAAACCCAGCTTCTCTTCAAAGTCATGGCCCCTGAGCCTGGCAGCATGATTTGGAGGAAGAAGGAGAAAAAGGGTAATCAGTAATCCATAAAGACATATAAAACACCTGTGCTTTGAAACAGAAAGAAAATTTAAAATCAGACCTTATTTGAGTAATGATCAATCTCTTAATAAAAGCAATAAGAAGTACAGGTTTTAAATTCATAGTGCTTTTTAAAAAGAATTTTCCACGTATCATAGTGGAAGGTTGGTCTGAGTACCACTAATGGATCTGAGAGCATTTGACCACTAAAGTACTCTTGGATTTAGGCTAGTTCTTTACCAATGTCAGATTAGTACTGTTAAAGCAATTTCTCAAATGAATTGCTTATAAGGTATTTCAAATATTTATTTCAAATTTGCCACAAGGGAGAGCCTTTCTAAAAAAGCTAATGCAAAGATTTCCTCTTTGTAGAGAAATTTTTATAGGGATGGGGGAGAGTAAAATGTTCAAATAATCATTGTTAGAATGGATTTAAAAAGAGAAGAATGTCCGGTAAAAGGTCATTGTTATTGTTGTTGTTAGTGGCCCTTGAGTTTGCTCTGACTCATAGCAATTCCTTGTGAATCAGAACAAAATGTTGCCTGGTCCTGTGCCGTCTTCATGATCTTGGTAAGTTTGAGCCCATTGCTGTGGCCATTGTGTCAGTCTCACTGAGGGTTTCTCTCACCTTTGCTGGCCCTCCGCTTTATCAAACATGATGTCCTTCTCCTGCAATGGGTCCCTCCTGGTGACTCGTCTGAAGTAAGCAGGTGAAAGTCTCTGATGATATTCTGTTATCCATAGTGTTTTCAATGGCTAATTTTTGGAAGTAAATCGCCAGAAATTTCTTCCTAGTCTGTCTTAGTCTGGAAGCTCCGCTGAAACCTGTTCACCATGTGCCACTCTCCTGGTATTTGAAATACTGGGAGCATAGCTTCTAGCATCATAACAATATGGCAATTTTGAAGGACCAGTTAAAGTACATTAGGCTCCTTCCAAGACTGACAGTCAGTTAGGTAGATTTCCCAGAAGAAATTCATCAAAATCTAACAGAAAATTGTTCAAGCAGTTTGCCATGAATGCTAAATGCTTTCCAAAAGACTGTGAATTACATAGAACAAATTATATATATCAAAAAATAAATAAAATAAAGTTGAGGACACTTTATTGTTGTTTAACAGTAATTTGGTGATTTTATCTTTGTGAACATCACAAAGATTTATTTCCACTTAGCAGACTCAATTTAAATTATTAACCATAATTTGAATAATAATATTTTCTCACTGATAATGAATACATATGCTCATAAGGATTGATGATTATTCATACAATTATTTGGATAAATATTAGAATGCTTTTTATATACCAAGAAATGTGCTAGGTGCTGTGTTAAAATAGGAAGTCTCCTCTTTCTCTACTTCACTCCCCCAAAAAGACAGAGTCCCTATGTTCATGAAGCTTCTAATATAGTGAGCTACCCGTTGCTGTCGAGTTGACTCCAACTCAGAGCAACCCTGTAGGACAGAGTAGAACTGCTCCATAGGGTTTCCAAGGAGCGCCTGGTGGATTTGAACTGCCGACCTTTTGGTTAGCAGCCGCACTCTTAACAACTGCGCCACCAGGGTTTCCGTAGTGGGCTACAGAGACCTTAATTAATGATT
Source organism: Trichechus manatus latirostris (assembly GCF_000243295.1). Lineage (NCBI taxonomy): Eukaryota > Metazoa > Chordata > Mammalia > Sirenia > Trichechidae > Trichechus > Trichechus manatus. The sequence continues at coordinate 15,772,446 of NW_004443969.1, read as the reverse complement.
CACATAAGTAAGTGTGAATTTACATCTATGATGTATACTTTAAAGGAGTGTAACATGGATCAAAGAGAACATAAAACAATAGGAACTAACTTACCAGGGGAGAGATGATTGAGCTGATATAGCAACAAGTTACTAGATGAATTTGTGTGTGTTGTAGAGTGGAAATAGGGATAAGGAAGCATTCCAAATGCGGGAAAAACATGTACAAAGCCTCTTTGGCAAGAAAGAATTGGAATCTTTTAAGAAATCTAGGAGAGCCAGGGTGGACTGAACAGAATGGAGCACAGAAGGAGAGAAGAAATGCTGTACAAGGTAAAGGGGTTGAAGAAATCAGGAGTCAAATCATACTGGCTTTTATGGGATATTATTTACAATTTTTTACTTAATACTAAAAATAATAGAAACCAAGGAAGCATTTTAAAGAAGGTGGGTCTGCATGATTAGATTTGTCTTTGGAAAAGATTACTTTAGCTATTCTGTTTTTCAGAGAATGGACTAGACCTGGGGTAGAGTGTAGCAAGCAGTGAGCTCTGAGAGAGGAGTTAGTTAGCTGCTTTAATAGTTCCAGTGAAAGATGAAAGAAGCCCAGTCTAGGGTGGGAGCACTAGAGATGGAGAAATTGGACGGATTATACATACATCAAATAGTAAAAACATAAAACAACAACAATTAATTGGATATGGAGGTTGAGGATAGGCATTGTCAAGGATGACTCCTCCACTTTTGGCTCACTCCACAGGTTCAATGGTGTTGCTTTTCTCTTTCTTCTAGAGTGAAAACTTGTTAAGGACTGTTATATCATTCTATTAA
>NW_004443969.1:15741666-15765407 GCF_000243295.1 Trichechus manatus latirostris | reverse complement strand
GAACCCCACTGCACTGAGAAACTAATAATCCCCAATCCTAGATTCTCACTGTCAACTTCTGCACCAGCCTCTGCACTCCCATTTGTCTTCTTTCATGGTGTCAGCTAACGTGTGAGTGGTATGTGCTAGCACTTATAGATGTCCCCTTTTGTTTTGTGATCTCATTTAAAAGTTATAATGTAACTTTGTGGCAATTGAGGACCTTTCAGAATGTCTCATCTGCTTTAGTTCAAGAAGTGATGAGTGCCCTGCCCGTTGCTGTCGAGTCAATCTGACTCATAGCAAGTCTATAGGACAGAGTAGAACTGCCCCATAGGGTTTCCAAGGAGCATCTGGTGGATTCAAACTTCCAATCATTTGGTTAGCAGCTGTAGCTCAGTAATGCAAAACTGAACTTGTCTGAGACAGTTGCTCAGGGATCTTGGTCTGACTTCCTTAAGAACAACAGTTAAGAGTCAGAATTTATTACTTCAAAATTTTTATCAAGGAGAGAAAAAAAAGTGTTGAATATATGGTGATGTTTATATGCCTCCTCCCATACATACCCTTGTAGGGAATTTACCCGAGCACTCTAAAACTACTAGACTTGGACATTAGAAGATGGTCAAGAAAGACACTAAGCTCTAAGTTAGACATATATCTGACAATTAGAAAGTCTAGTCTGGAGACAGAAAAACAGGATAGAGGATTAGAACTGAGATTACCTGAGTATGGGTTCAGATATGTACTCCTGAAAACAGATTTGGGAACCTTATAATTGATTTTCCTAGCCCACAAATCATTAAAATTCTGGATTATTTACTTCACTAATTTATTAATTCATTAAAAAATATTTATGTTCAAGGCAATGTTGTATGCATTTGGGGAGAAAGATATGTTAAAAGATAATTTTTAAAGAACCTTCCCCAAAAAAGCATTAAAAAAAAAAAAAAATTGCTGTCAAGTTGGTTCCGACTCATAGCTACCCTATAGCGCAGAGTAGAACTGTCCCATAGGGTTTCCAAGGAGCAGCTGGTGAATTCAAACTGCTGACCTTTTTGTTAGCAGTCAGAGCTCTTAACCACTATGCCACCAGGGCTCCAAAAAGCATATAGGAGACTAGTAATGTGTAAGATAAATAATTATCACATTAGGTGGAAAGGGATCAACCACATGCAGTCCTGTTGAGTTACATAGATGGAGAAAATCTTTCCGGTGGAAACATATGGAAGGAGAATTGATTAGGTTAAGTTTTTTATGATTGAAGAATGGTGGTGCTTATCAGCTGGCCTAGTTTTCATGACTTAGGCAAGTAGAGATGTGGTCCAGGGTTCCAGTGGTCCAGATAATGCTGTATAGATTGGAACGGTCGGGACAAGTCTGGAAATTTGATAATACATCAGTTTGACTGATTCAAAATAGTGATAAATAAGTTTGGGAAGGTGATCATATTCAGATGACATAGAAAACCAGGCTAAGGAATGTGGACAGACAGCACTCTCTGGGTGGTTTGAAACTATTTAAAACCCTGGGGGAGGTGAAGGTCATGATGTAGAGCTCTTTCTTCAGAAAAATAAACTTGCTAGTTGCCTCTGAGTCGATTCTGACTAATGGCAACTCCAGGTATGGAGAGTAGAACTAGACCTGCTTCCTTTGGAAGCAGATCGCCAGACTTGTCTTCCAGAGCCCCTCTTACCCCTTTGAGCCACCCAGGCGGCTGCTAAATCAATTGTTTCCGAGTGGAAAAGACCAGATGCTATTTCAATATTAAAATAGAAATAGATCTGAGAGAGTGTGTACCATAGAAATGACAGGATTAAATATGTATTAATATCTTACATTTGTCTATGCTTTACAATTTAAGAGAGAAATGCATTTCTAGGCCATGAGTAGGAGTCAATCAAAATGAATAAAATGATATGAGCAGAGAAGACAGCCAAAAAGACTTTGGAAAACATGTATTTTAGGGGAAAAACGAAGAAAGCATTGAGTTCTTGGATTGGCAAAGTGCCCCTCAATGATACATTGAGTGGCCTAAACACACATTGTTTAATTGAATCTTTTAAAAAATCCTATGTATTATCTAGGAGCCCTGGTGGCACAGTGGTAAAGCACTCAGCTACGAACCAAAAAGTGGGGGTTGGAAACCCCCACTAGCTGCTCTGCAGGAGAAAGATGTGGCAGTCTGCTTCCCTAAAGATTTACAGCTTTGGAAACTGTATGGGGCAGTTCTACTCAGTCCTATAGGGTCACTATGAATCGGAATTGACTTGAAGGAAACAGGTGTGGTTTATATATTATCCATAAATAGTTCCATTTTACAAATAAGGAAAGAGGTTGAAAGATGTTTAAGTGACTTGATTAATGACAATAAATAGGCAAACAGCCTGAAACATGAACCCAAATCTCATTACAGCGATACTGTCTCTTGCCAACCAACTAATCTAGTGGATTGAGGACAAGGGGGAATCCAGATCTGTGTTGTTGTTGTTAGGTGCCATCAAGTAGATTCCGACTCATAGCAACCCTGTGCATAACAAAACGAAACACTGCCCAGCCCTGCGCCATCCTCACAATCCTTGTTATGCTTGAGCCCATTGTTGCAGCCACTGTGTCAATCCATCTCGTTGAGAGTCTTCCTCTTTTTTGATAACCCTCTACTTTACTAAGTATGATGTCCTTCTGCAGGGACTGATCCCTCCTAATAACATGTTCAAAGTATGTGAGACGTAGTCTCGCCATCCTTACTTGTAAGGAACATTCTGGTTGTACTTCTTCCAAGGCAGATTCTTTCTGTCTTTTGGCAGCCCGTGGTATATTCAATATTCTTTACCAACACCACAATTCAAAGGCATCAATTCTTCTTCTGTCTTGCTTATTCATTTTGCAGCTTTCACATGCATATGAGATGATTGAAAACACCACGGCTTGGGTCAGGTGCACCTTAGTCTTCAAGGTGACATCTTTGCTTTTCAACATTTTAAAGAGGTCTTTTGCAGAAGATTTGCCCAATGCAATGCATCTTTTGAATTCTTGACTGCTGCTTCCGTGGGTGTTGATTGTGGATGCAAGTATAATGAAATCCTTGACAACTTCAATCTTTTCTCCGTTTATCATGATGTTGCTTACTGGTCCAGTTGTGAGGATTTTGGTTTCCTTTATGTTGCGGTGTAATCCATACTGAAGGCTGTGGTCTTTAATCACAGCAACACGCAAGTCCCCACAGTACGACAAACTGACAGACATGTGTGGGAATAGAGATCTTAGGTGCAACAAAGAAAGAAGCATCAGACAGGGCAGGTTTAGATTTAGAAAGGGCAGATTTAGCTTTAGAGAGGTGCTGTACTACTTTTTTTCTCAATAAAAGAGGGAACTGGATGAGGATAACTCAAAATAAAAGTGTTGAAGTTTTGAGTTGCGAAATGAAGGAAGTTCACACTTGGAATTCACCAACGAACCAGTAAAGTACTGATGAAATATTGCAAAATGAGAAGTTATTGATTTGAAAAAAAATGTAAACATGAAGACTCTTCAAAGCGTGCTCTGATGAAAAGTTATTTAGAAATAATAAAGACGACTTTTCAGCAGAAAAGGAGGTTCAGTTGAGATGAGAGGATTAAACATGTACAGGAACCTACCATCCCAATACTTCATTTTACCCCAGAAGCCAGACTATTGGGCCTGCTTATTTTGCTGTTTAAATTTTGAACTAGTTGGCAATTTTAAAAATTTTTTGAGAAATGATAAAATGGGAAGAAGTAGCAATCCGGCTGGAGCTAAGTAGTGGCTGCTCTGTGGTTCTGGAAGCATTTTGATTGTAACCACTTTCTTGAACAGCAGAAATAGCATCACCTTAGAGGTAGTCAGAACTGCAGAATCTTGGCCACTCCCCACACCTACTGAATCAGAATCTTCATTTTAACAAGATCTCCAGGTTTCTTGTATGTTTGAAAAACACTGGCCTAAAACATTCTAGAGTAAAAGAGTTAAAGTACGCCAAACCAAAAACCAAACCCGTTGCCATCGAGTCGGTTCCGACTCATAGCGACCCTATAGGACAGAGTAGAGCTGCCCCATCGGGTTTCCAAGGAGCGCCTGGTGGATTCAAACTGCAGACCTGCTGTTTAGCAGCTGTAGCTCTTAACCACTACACCACCAGGGTTTCCAAAGTATGCTAGAAAATATTAATACTCTATAAACTTAAGACAAAAACAAGATGGATGAGAGTAGTCAAATGCCACAGGATGGGGGTCTAACCTTGCCTGCTTTATATATTAATACGTTAATAGGTTTTCATTTGTAAAACTTTTTTATTTTGAGTACTTTTCTTTTAATTAAGTTGTACAACTGTGTTTAAGCCTAAATTCCATTTTTGTTCCGAAGATATCTAATTGAATAATTGAGGAATAAAACTCATTGCATTCGAGTTGATTCCGACTCATAGTGACCCTATAGGATGGGGTAGAACTGCCCCACAGGGTTTCCAAGGAGAGGCTGGTGGATTCGAACTGCCGATTTTTTGGTTAGCGGGCAAGTTAAGAACCACTTAGCCACCAGGGCTCTGATTAAAGAATAACAACTCAAATATTCTTATTGGCTGTAATGAATCCAAACTTAATTAGATCTCAGTAATTTCTGTAGAATCCACGTTGGAGGAATGTTAAAAGGATTTTATTTTCTTTTCTCATGTCTCAGTCAGTTCCTGTTAATTAACTGCTTTGAAAGATGTTCAACTCTGGTGATTCTTTTAGGAAAGTTGAATTGTTTTATTTCATTTCAGTAACAAATTGGCACTTAAAACATAAAATAGCCCGTTTGTTGACGGCACACAAGTGCTATCTCCTAACTAGGACGATGTGTTACCAACTGGAGAAGCTATTACTCTCATTTGAATTTTGGTCACCTTGGACCATAAGACTGCTGCCTGTGTCTGCTCCTAAGTGTTTCCTAGTGAATCATTGACTGTTAGTGTAATTTCAATGCTAATTGTTGCTTTAGGTCTTCAAATGGCTCAGCAGTAAGACATTAATGATTATTCATGCCTTAAGAAGGACTGATCAGGGAATGAGATTACAGTCTTGTACAGTTTTAGCTAACAAATTAAAGTGTAAGTTAAATTTTCTCTGAGACAGAAAATAACTTACTAGGAAAGCCAACAAAATGAGAAACTTCATTCAATTTTAATTTTCTCTTTCCTGTTTTACAGATATTCAGAGTATCAGAGGGCTAGCAGTGGATTGGGTATCAAGAAATTTATACTGGATTAGCTCAGAATTTGATGAAACTCAAATTAACGTGGCACGATTAGATGGCTCTTTGAAAACCTCAATTATCCATGGAATCGATAAACCACAGTGTCTTGCGGCTCACCCAGTCAGGGGGTAAAGTATGATTATGTTTTTTTTAAGTTTTTCCAAAATACCACAAACCTGTGCCCTGATATTTTATATATATATATATACGTGTATATATGTGTGTGTGTATGTATATATAAGGAGCCCTAGTAGTGCTAAGCCCTCAGCTGTTAACTGAAAAGTTGGAGATTCGAACCCTCCAGCAGTTCTGTGGGAGAAAAGACCTGGTGATCTGCTCCTGTAAAGATTACAGCCTAGGAAATGCTATAAGGCAGTTCCACTCTGTCCTATAGGGTCTCTGTGAATCAGAATATATATATGCATCACTTAATGTCCATGATACATTCTGTGAAACAGGATGTTATGTGATTTGGATGTTGTACGAACCCTATATTATAGGCAGTCCCTAGGTTACGCATGTCCGATTTACAGACAACTCTTTCTTAAAAACAGACTACCATATATCCTGTCATATTAAACATTACAGTATAACAATGACTGGACGCACTACTTTGTGATGCTCATGAAAACATTGTGTGGTATGGCAGTGTTTAAGTGTTTTCTGTGCACAGAAAGGTAAAATATGTACTATGTACCAAGATAAAAATTTGACTAAAACCGGGAAAACCAAACCCATTGCCATCCAGTCGATTCCAACACATAGCAACCCTGTAGGACAGAGTAGAACTGCCCCATAGGGTTTCCAAGGAGCGGCTGGTGGATTTGAGCTGCTGACCTTTTGGTTAGCAGCCAAGGTCTGAACGACTGCACCACCAGGACTCCAAAATTTGACTGATGGTAAGTAAGAACTATATGGACCTGTTCTGACTTACCTGCAAATTTGACTTAAAGAGAAACTTAGGGAAAGATCTTTTTTGTAAATCAGGGACTGCTTGTATACAAGAGATGTGATATACACATGTTGCATGCAGGAAACTGTTGCATTTGCTACGTCTGATTATGTCTGCTATATTCCATTCTCCTAACAGGATTTTTGAACTCTGTTATAACCTTATGGGACCATGGATGTATATGCAGTCAGATGTTGCCCAAATGGATGTTATGTGGCACATGACTATATATATAAAATACTGTTTAATTAGATGTGTCCTCTGAATTGTGTCCTCTACACAGTGTTTTGTAAAGATACAGATACAGGTGCAGGTGCAGGTACAGGTACAGATACAGATACACATGTATAAAGATAAACATAAATAGATATATATATATATACAAAACATTGATTACAGATGTATGTGTATATTTATATTTATATATATATGAAACATCGTGTAATTCAGAGGACACATTTATATCTGCCATAGAGTCAAAAAAGGAAATGTAAATATGGAAACTGTAAAAAAGATACCTGATTAGAAATTTCTCTTATCTGCATAAAATCTAATTTTTCTATAGTATTATAAGGTATCATTAATTTGTGTTTCTGGGGGTGACAGATCAGCCTACAGAGAGATACAGGGGATAGTGGTTGATTCCAATTAGAATGCCAGTTGTTAATAACTTACTTACTGCATGTTGATGTTAAGGTCAATGCTAAGTAGATCATATTCTGCCATCTTCTGGCAGAAATTATTTCTCCCTATTCTTCAGAAGTGTTAAAAAGCAAAGATGTTACTTTGAGGACTAAGGTGCGCCTGACCCAAGAGATGGTACACGTTCAATCGCCTCATATGCATGTGAAAGCTGGGCAATGAGTAAGGAAGACCGAAGAAAAATTGATGCCTTTGACTTATGGTGTTAATGAAGAATATTGACTATTCCGTAGACTGCCAAAAGAGTGAACAAATCTGTCTTGGAGGAAGTATAGCCAGAATATTCCTTAGAAGTGAGGATGGTGAGACTTCGTCTCACATACTTTGGACACGTTATCAGGACGAATCAGTCTCTGAAGAAGGACATGGTGCTTGGTAAAGTAGAGGGTTAACGAAAAAGAGGAAGAGCCTCAATGAGATGGATTGACACAGTGGCTGCAACAATGGCCTCAAACATAGCAATGATTTTGAGGATGGTGCAGGACCAGGCAGTATTTTGTTGTGTTATACACTGGGTTGCTATGAGTTGGAACCAACTAAACAGCACCTAACAACAACAACAGCATGCTTCACCAGGAATGGTTGAAATGAGTTTGTTCTATGGTGTCTGATTTCTCCACACTCAGAATGATTCAATCTTGATGAACTGATTAAAATGAAAATAATTTACTGTAATCATAGTTAAATATTTGGTTTTGAAAGTAGGAGAAAAACAGAAGTGAGGTCACTTTTCTTCATTGAAAGGAAAAAGCAAGAGTGGTGCTTTCTTCCAAGGAAATTTGTAGGTTACTGTCAGAAAGTGGCTCCGCAATTTTGGAACTTCCTGAAATGAATTAGTCTTGACTCAAGAATGCATTTTGGTATTAATTTTACTCTTCAGTGCATGTTTCTACTCAACAAATATGTCTACATCTAATATTTTTAATCCATATCTCTTTTGTATTAAGGAAACTTTACTGGACAGATGGAAACACAATTAACATGGCAAACATGGATGGCAGTAATAGCAAGATTCTCTTTCAAAATCAGAAGGAACCAGTTGGTAAGTTTTTTTTTTTTTTAATAGTTAATCTTTGCAGTTTTTAATATGACAAACCTGAAATTGAACAATGTATCCAGATCTAGAGGCCAAAATAAAATATTACAGATTAGTAATATAAATTAAATCAGAAATTCATCAGTCTTACTCAATCCATTGGGACACATTCTAGGAAGGGTAAGGAGGAAATATTCTTTTTCTGCCAGGTAAGATAAGTCCTTTTAATAAGAGAATGTTTGCAGTATATTAAGTAGTAATGAAATTGCTTAAAACAATGCTAACTCATGAATATCTCATTTTCACTGGTGGATGTCTGATAAACTGCTACAGTGGCAATACTGATGCTTCCCCCGCTTGTTAGTATTGTGATATTCTTAATAGTTATAATGATTTGGGTTTAAGAATTTAGTTTTTATTCACTCTGCAATGTGTTTATTTAGTTATTTTTACCTTTTCCAACCACTGCAAATCATCAGGTAAAACACCGTGGCGCTGAAAAAAAGCCTTGACTCATTCTTAATAGAACAATCCAAATTTATCTTGGACGGGACAAAGCAAGTTCAGTATTCTTTGCCAAATTATGTCTTGCTTCTAGTCCCTTTAAAATCAAAAACAGAAAATATAAATCTTTTAGCTTATCTTAAATTATTTAAATGTCTGGAAGTGCCTAAGAACTCTGAGATAAACTAAAAATAAATGAAATGAAAACTAAACAAAATTTAATCAATTTATTAATTTATATTTATTTGTTCTGTGCTGAGCATGGTGCTAAGCAAATAAATGTTACTTTCACTCAGAAACTCATGATCAAAAACTCATGACAGATATTTATACAGCTACAAATTACAAAACATAGCAATAAATACTATACTGAGACATAAGTAAGATATTGCAGAATCATGGAAAAGAAAAAAACAGATTCTCTTGACAGAGCCTTAATAGCAGAGGTGATGTTTGAACTGGGTCTTTTTGGATTAATTATATTTCACCAACATAAAAAGGGGGTGTTAGAGAAGTACATTCAAAGAAGAGGGAACAACAGAAATAAAAATGTGGAGGAACATGCAAAAATGTAAATAAAGCCTTGAAATGTCAAGGAAATGATAAATGAAGGATCTTTGAGTCTCCAGTAGTATGATTATTGCCAAATCTCTTCATCTATTCATTATGTTTTAAAGCCTAGAAAACATTCTTTCAGGAAGAAATGCACCTGTACACCTGTCTCTTATGACCAAGAACATAGGGTAGGAATGGCCCAACTCTGCAACTGCAAAGTATGTAGGGAATTGAATACACTTATAATTCCTTTTATAAAAAATTAAAACTGGGACAGGGAGAGGGAATTCACTCTTTAGATAGTAGGCACTTTTTGTTTTTGGTGATGAGAAAGGTAACACTGAATGACAGTGAAGTGTGTGCAGCTTGATTAAGGTAAACGATGTCACTAAAACGTACACAAGAATAAAGGACCTTTTGGTAATTGCTATGGCATGTATAATTTTGAAACAACAGCAACAAAAGCCAAAATATATATATGGGTATATATGTATGTAGACATACATGTGTGTAGGTATATATATGTGAGTATATACGTGTGTATATATGTGTGTGCATATGTATATGCATCTATGTAACTTTATGCACATATATTCACATATATAATAAAGCACATAGAGGGCACAATTACAGATATTTCTTAGACATAACCAGACACCTTGAAGGATTGATTTACTGGGTTTGAAGGATTAGAACCATAGTTTTGTGGGACATCTTGATCAATTGGAGTAATATAGTTCATAAAGTTTATGTTCTACTTCCTAGCTTGGTGAGTAGTGTCTGGGGTCTTAAAAGCTTGTGAGTGGCTATTTAAGATACAACTATTGGTCTCTACTCATCCAGAGTAAAAGAGAAAGAAAGAAACCAAAAACTCAAAGAAGAAACCAGTCTACAGGACTAATAGTCTACTTCAATCATGGCCTCATCTACCCTGAGACCAGAAGAAATACATGGTGCCCAGATACCACTAATGACCATTCTAATTAAGGCCACAGTAGATGGAGCTTGATAGAATGGGAGAAAAATGTGGGACAGAACCTCAGATTCCCTATAAAACAAAACAGACTTACTGGACCAGTTGAGAGTAGAGGACTCCCTGAGACTTTGGCCTGAGATGTTCTTTAAACCTTGAGCCAAAACTAGCTCCTGAGGTCACCTTTTAGATTGGCTCACAAAATAAAGAATATTGCCTGTGAGTACGGTGCTTTTTTAAAAAAAGTCATCTATATGAGATATAACAGTCAACAATTACTTTAAAAAAAGGTAACAATGTAAGGGGACAGGAAAACTAGATTAATAGAAACAGAACAGCTAGAACAGAAATACTGAGAATGTTCACATATTGTGAAGGATGTAACCCATGTCACTGAACAATTTGTGTAGAAATTGTTGAATGAGAACCTAAACTCTGTGTAAACCTTCAACGAAAACATAAAATATTATTTAAAAAGAAAAATCAAAACTAATGAAAAAAGGTAAAATACTTTCATTTTGAACATAATATGGTCCATGTACTATGAAACCATCTCTGCAAACTTTGATTAGATCAAGTCTCCATAACCAAAGTTAAACAGAAACCTGAGGTAATAATCTGAGTAGTAACTATTTTTAAAGGTATTCTTAAAAAGAGGTTTTTCTTTTTTTTCCTCCTTACTTTTTTTCTCCAGGTTTTCATCAACGGCCTTTACTGAAGTTTCACTTTTTCTTTGAAAATCATAAGTACAAATATTCTTTCAGAAGCTATGTTGCACATTTGTACATAGATATCTATGCGATATAATATTTTAAAAAATTTAATCACTCTTTCCTTATATTTATGTTTCTTTGGGAATAAGAATTTTATTGTCCACTTCACATTTGAAGTAGCTCATTTTTAATAGTGAAATTTAGTAAAGGTGTAGTATCAACAATATTTGAATAAATAATTCTTTTCATGTAGTCTATAAAATAAACCTGTGATATAAAATGACACTGTAACAGCTCTTTTCTTTATACTGTTTGTTCTAAGATTTGATGCACAATTGAAATTCAGGATAGAGTTAGAAATTAAAGTCAGATTGAAATGCTAATACTTATGTGTGGAAAATGATATAACAAAAGAAACAACGGGTGCTACAAGATTAGGACCCGTACAAAGGACTTAATTTGGACTAAAGCAATTCAGTTGGTGCTTATCTGGAGTTGCTCAGAATGTTTAATATTGAAAAGTGAGCATGATGGTAATAGTATGTGCAAAGAAAACCCTTGTAAACTTGGCAGCCATAGGTTACACTAAAATGTTAATTTCTATGCTTGTTTATGTAATGCTAAATTATTAGCTCCTTTAATAGTAATACCCATTTCACTGTTCCAAATAATTTAAAGCAAAAACTAATAGCTTATAGAAAAAAAGTATATAAGAAAGGAATTGACGTTACTATTCATTCTTTGTAGTTGGCACATCAGAAGTTGTGCTCCAAATAAGACTTTTAACAGTATATGGATGACAATTCAATATTCAACAACAAATATCAGATATCTGCTCTGTGTCAGTTATTGTTACAATTAAAAATTACTTTTAAATACATTTTCAAACATGAGTTTTTTATTTTAATTTGTACAAGATATACTATTGTATCAGAACTAAATCAAAATCTCATTAAGAATTATATCTTAAATCAGCATTAATGAGTATAGACTTGTGAGTCAGACATTCATTTATTCAATAAACAGATTTTTTTATTGAGTAACAGATTTTACAGTTGAACTGTATAAAAATATATATATACATAAACTTGTTTTTGTAGGCATTCATGATGGCCATACTCAGAACATTCTTATATACATAGGGACATTTATTACTATATTATTTACTTATTGAATTTCACTGTTATTTTGTACTGCAGGCAATTATTGTAATTATTATATCATAATGGCCCTGTTGGGGTGACCTCTGGCTTAAACTGACTGCCCGGTGCATTCTCTACATAATTTTCATAAATAAAATTAGATGATAAGGAAAGAAGATGACACTGTTCAATTGATTTTCTCCTCATGCATATTTATTGTCACATTATAAATTAGTTTTCCCAGAAGGTGATAAGAAAACACAATATTCTCTCTGGTGAGGTTGGAGTGGCATCACGTTATAATTATCCTTATCTATCACTGGTTATGGTGCCTGTGTTCTCACCATGACGCTACAGCTTTGTGTTTCCATGCACTTAGCCTGGGTTGTAGGATTCAGCGGAACCACAATCACTTTGGCAACATTAATTAACAATTATAATGACTACTTTTTAAGCACTTATTATTTGTGAAGCACCTGTAAAATGCTTTGCATTAATCATCTCACAACAATCATTTGTAGAAGGAGCTCTTATCATAGATTGAGAAACTGGGGCTTGTTGAAAGAAGTTAGCTGCCCACGATGAGTGGCAGAGCTGGGATTCAAATCTAAGTTTATCTGCTTCCAAAGCCATATTAAGTCTTAATCATTATGCCATGCCCAGAGAGGCCTATTTTATACAGTAATTTCCTGACCTCAAGCAAAGAACAGGGAATAGAACTGGTTCCCTTTCAAGCATGGAAAGTGGAAAAGAGAAAAATCCAGAGGTTAGGTACTCCTGAGAAATGTAGGCCCAATTAGGACACAGCAGAAGGCTTTTCTAAGCAGCCAGCAGTATGCAAGAACCAGTTTCACCTCTGTGCCAATTGTGCTTCACAATTAATTATTTCTGAAACTTTAAAGCTAGTTTTAAATAGCCAAGTCACTGATGCACTAGCTTGTGGAATTATTTTTATACTGTAGTTCATTGGATTCCCCTTGCTTGTTTGCTGTTAAATCCATATGTCTGACATGCTTGAAACAGAAGTGCATCATAATCTTATCAAAACACCCAACTTGGTATTTTATGAGTGTGTATCATTAAAAACTGAGTAATTGCAGCTTTCAGGCAGTTTGGGCTGAATTACTTTGTTTCTGTTAAATATGAATCAGCATTCCAGTCATCCATTGTTGAAATAAATATTCTCAGTTAAGATTTATTTCTCAGTCTTGGGTACATTAAGTGCTTAGAGTAGTTTACATAACACAGAGGATTTAAATTTACTACTTAAAACTATTTGCATATTTCAAATGTTTTCCTACTATAAATTTTATCCCTTAAGCCTCATATAAAGCAGCTTGGCATGTCAGTCAGTGTAGCGTTCATGGCTCCTTCTTAAGGATCTAGTACACTATGTATTGTATTTCCTTGATGTTTTCTCCTTTTCTTTTTATTTCAATGAAATCTCGATCAGAAGTTATTTGTTTATTCATCCTTCAAGTACATCTTCTTGAAACCTACCAAGCATTTTCTACTACTTAATCTTTCCAACCTATATGCTCTATTAAGTGAATTTTAAAATCTATCTAAGAATAACATTCATAAGCACTTTTTACCACATCCAAAGAATTCAAGGGGCCTCATATTTTGAAAATAAGATTTTTATTCCTAGATACGTTTCCTTGCTCAATAAAATGTAGTTTCTATCATTTATATAATTATTATTCACCAGTCACTTTTATTATACATGAAACACAATCAATATATAAAGCTGTACTCACCAAAAGAAATGTTGCCAATAGTTAAAAAAAAAAAAAAAAAAGAAATCCAGAGGGATTCACACACTAATAGCATAATTATATACTAATATACAGACAAATAATTTAAATATATTACACATTTTGATTTGACCATTTATTCATTCTTTCAACTGCTATGAAATACAAAAAAAAGGTTTAGAAAATATTATCAAGTGTATACTGAAAATAAACCCTGGAATTCATCCTCAAAAAGGTCATAGTCCAGTGAAGGAAGACACAAATAATTACATACCAATTGATGAAATCTTTAGTAGAGTTAAACAAAACTAAAATACTTAATGTTGTGCATGAGAACTATGTTCCAGACACCATAAAGACAATATAAGAAGACATTGTGAAAATAGAGGACACCAGTAATTCTCCTAGGGGAGGAAATTAGGGAACAGAATTATAACAAAATGAGTGATATTTTGAAATTTCTGCTGGAGGTTGAAAGATAAATACACTTTTGTTTTTAAGGAAGTGGCAAAGGAAAGGGACTTTCACTATTCTCAGCAGAAAGGAAAAACAGGCATAAAGGCATAAAAGTATGATATGTCTAGAAAACTCTGAAGTTTTCTGTGAGGCTGGGGGAAAAAGAAATAAATTTTAATAAACTAACATAAGGGAATGCTTAGCATTGCACTGATAAGAACTTCAGTTCCAAAATAGTTGAATGGCACAAGCCAGTGCTTTAAAAAAAATAGCTCTATGTTGCATACCAAACTATAAAATATAGTTTTGGCAAATTATAAAACTAGAGATATTAAAAAATTTTAAATGATTCTTTAGAATAAAACACTTATGGACATCTCAAGAAATCACTTGTCATTGGTTCTGATCTTTCCTCTATTTTTGAGTTATTTTTATATGGCACATAATGTTTACCAATCATCAAGACCTTGGGATATAGGATAAACTGTTCCAGATAAAATGACTTATAGGGGAGAGTAGAGGATATGAGGAAATCTTAGGTTGAATAAGATAAGCCATTAGGAACTAAGCTGATTAATTTAGATCTGTCACTCCATGTTAATGACTTTTTAAAGCATAGTCAATTGAGAATGATAATTTTAAGGGGAAATATAGATTGAGTTAAGATATGGGCAGTGTGGCTACTCAACTAATTGTTAAATGATGTGTTTTTTTAATTAAAATTTTGTTTTAAGATAATTTTAGATTCACATGAAATTTTAAGAAATAATGCAGAGAGATCCTGTGTACACTTTTTCCAATTTCTCCCTTCTGCAAAACAGGAGTACAATATCACAACCAGGGTGTTGACATTGGTACAATCTACCAATCTTACTCACTGTGTGATGTACTGCTTTCAGACCTGTATGCTTAGTACCTATAACAGTGGGTTTCCTATTGCTGCTTCTTAAAGCATTTCTCTCATGCAAGTCCATGGCATAATGCCAAAGCTCTCCTCAGCAAGAGAATCAAAGACAGACAAAAGCCCAGCAATTTCAGGATGCAAAGAGCTCTCTTATGGTTTGGCTTGACTGAGAGATAAAATTTAGAATACCTAGAAGGATGGATAAACTACATATTTTAAAGGAAATCCTCTGTAAATAGTAAATAAATTCAATAAATAAACTCAACCCTTGATGAAAATTGGGCAACAGAAAGTTTGGTGTCATATATTTACCATACATCAGTAGTAAAGTAGTCATTGTTGATTAAGGGTGGAATTATGTACTTTAGACAGTCAGCTAAGCAGAAGGTAGAATAGACACTTCTTCTGAAAATTAAGTGGTCTAAATAAGGATTTATGGTAGAAAAGATGCATGGAAATACCTTAGGAAGATCTGTAAATATGTTAAGATTTTTTCTTAAAAAAAAAAAAGAGATGGTAAATGACTACACCACATAACATGGCTATAGTAGTTTTTTATTATTTTCCACAGTGATTAAAACTAATCACCCACTCTGGTCATCAGAAAATCTGGAAATTGCTTCTCCACAATGTCTAATTTTACACATTGTGATTTTCTTGTGAACCTTCCCAACTTCTATTAGCAAAATGTACCAATATGTCAGTAAATAGTTGATATAATGCATAGCTTTCTTGGATTATCTTTACTTGTTTAAAACTAGTTTGAGAAATCAATTTCACTCTCTAGCCTGAAACTATCTCTAGTAGAGAATTATTTGGGCTATGCTTGACCATTTTTCAATGTACTTGAACTCATGAGAGTCTCTCCAATCATCTTTATTTTGTTTTTTTTTTTTTTGTAATCTCATTTTTTTTTTTAATAGGAAAAGGGATTATTTGTGATTTGCTCACTTTATTCTTTGGGTGATTACAGAAGCAGTATATTTCATTGTATGCCTAAGTATATGTTCACATGCACATTTGCACAAGTAGCTGTGGGTCATAGAAGGCCAACCCAAGATGGAGCCACAGAGTTATAGTTATCACAGGGACCCAGAGTGTGATAAACATGCCAGTAGATAAGTAGATGTGTACTGAGAACACTTGGGCATCAAAATATACATGTCTTGAAATCTGAAAACCATGTTCATGGTTAATGAAATTGGCCATAAAGTACAATTACACCTAACCTCATAGTGACAAAATGTATCCAACATGTGGGGATGAGGATCTTAAGCCATTAGTTTGGTTCACTCACTTAATGGTTTATCTCCCCATGTCAGCCCCTCTGTGTACTCAGTTCAATTCTGTATTTCAGTGAAATTATTAATTCTTGAAATTCCTGGACCTTTAAATGCACTTAAAAAGAGTTAAAAATTACAGCTATTAAATCTATAACAGCCTACACTACAGCTTGAGGAACCAGAAAAAGAAGAGCAAACTAAGCCTAAAACTATCAGAAGAAAGGAAATAACAAAGATCAGAGAAGAAATAAATAAAATCAAAAACAGAAAAACAGTAGAGAAGCAACAAAACCAGAGGTTGATTCTTTGAAAAAATCAATAAAATTGCAAACGTTTAGCTAGATTGGCGAAGGAAAAAGAGAAAAGATGCAAATAAAAAAAAAGAAAGAAAGAAAAAGAAATGACAGAGGAGACATTACGACTAACTTGATAGAAATAAAGAGAATTATGACAGAATATTATGAACAACTGTATGGCAACGAACTAGATAACCTAGATGAAATGGACAAATTCTTAGAAGCATACACCCTACCCAAACTGACTGAAGAGGAAAACCTCAACAGACCCATAACAAGTGAAAACATACAACATATACTTTGAGGTACACAGTTTAATCCATAACAATGATCAAGTGAAATTTATTCCAGGAATGGAGGGATTGTTCAACATTAGAAAATCTATCAACATAATACACCACATCAATAAAACCAAGGAAAAGAACCACAGGGTCATTCTCTATGGATGCAGAAAAAGCATTTGATAAAATCCAATATGCTTTATTCACAAAAACTCTCAAGAAGATTAAAAGGGAAGTTTCTCATATGATTCAGTGCATATATGAAAAGCCAATAGCCAACATTATACTTAATGGAGAAAGATTGAGAGCATTCCTCTTGAAATCAGGAACAAGACAAGAGTGCCTGCTCTCACCACTTCTATAAATATTGTATTAGAAGTCCTAGTCAGAGCAATAAGACAAGAAAAGAAGAAGTAAAACTATCTCTTTTCATAGATAACATGATCCTATATATAGAAAAACCCAAAGAGTCCACAAGAAAGATTCTAGCAATAATAGTGGAATTTAGCAAAGTTGTAGGGTACAAGGTGAACAAGCAAAAATCAACTGAGTACTTATACACCAGCAATGAAAAATCTGAAAGGAAAATTGTGGGAGTGATTCCATTTACAGTAACATCTAAGAAGATAAAATACATAGGAATAAATTTAACCAGGGATGCAACCCAATCAAAATTCCAAGAGCCCTCTTTACAGAAATGGAAAAGCCAATCCTTGATTTTGTATGGAATGGTAAGAGGCCCCAAATAGCCAAAGCAATGTTGAAAAAGAAGAACAAAGTAGGACTTATACTTCCTGATTTTAAAACATATTATGCAGCTACACTAATTAAAACAGCCTGGTACAGGTATAGCAATAGACACATAAACCAATGGAATAGAGTTGAGAGTCCAAAAATAAACTCACATATCTATGGTCAACTAATTGTTAACAAGGGTGCTAAGTCCAATTGATGGGTAAAGAAGAGTCTTCAATAAACGGTGTTGGGAAGATTGGATTTCCACATGCAGAAAAATAAAACAGGATCCAAGCCTCACACCATACACAAAAACAAATTCAAAACGGATTAAAGACCTAAATGTGAAAACTAAAACCATAAAATTCTTAGAAGAAATGCAGGGCCAGTGCTGTCCAGTCTAGCTTTCAACAATAGGTTATTTAATGTAATAACAAAAACACAAACAGGAAAAGACAGACTAAATAAATGGGATCTCGTAAAAACTAAAAACTTTTGTTCATCAAAAGACTTTACTAAAAAGTGAAATGTCAAGCTACCGACTGGGAGAATATCTTCAGAAACCGTATATTCGATAAGAATCTAATAACCAAAATATATATAAAACCTTGACAACTTAACAACAAAATGACAAATAACCCAATCATAGAATGGGCAAAGACTTGAATAGACATTTTACCAAAGAGGACATACAAATGGCCACCAAATATCAAACATGTCATCAAAGCATGAAAAGATGTTCAATGTCATTAGCCATCAGAGAGCTGCAGATGAAAACCACAATAAGATACCATTTCACTCCTACCAGGATGGCTAAGATAAAAACAGCAACAACAAAAAAGAAAATACCAAATGTTGTAGAGAATGTGAGGAAATTGAAATCCTTATCCATTTCTGGTGGGAATGCAAAATGGTACAGCCATTGTGGAAAACAGTGTGGTGATTCCTCAAATAACTAATAATAGAATTACTATATGACCCAGAAATTCCACTCCTAGGTACATAAACCCAAAAGACTCGAAAGCAGAGACTCAAACAGATACTTGTACACCAGTGTTCATTGCAGCACTATTCACAATGGTCAAAAGATAGAAACAATCTAAATGCCCATCAACGGATGAATGGATAAGCAAAATGTGGCAGTAAGAGAAATGAAGTCTTGGTACATGCTATAATATGGATGGAATTTGAAGACATTATACTGAGTAAAATAAATCAATCACTAAAGAACAAACATTGTATGACCTCACTTATATAAAAAGACAAGAACAGGCAAATGTGTAGAGACCAAAGTTTATTAGTGGTTACAAGGGGTGGGAGGAAGAGACAGTAATGGAAAAATCGCATTGATTAAGGGTAGGGTTGCACAGCCGATTAATGTAATTGCTGTCAAAAAATTGTACACCTGTAAAAAGTTGAATTGGCAAAAGTTTTGTATATTTACAACAATGACAAAGGGGAAAAACAGTAGTTGCTGAGGCTGTTTATGTACAACCAAACATCTCGTGGGATTTGGTTCCTTGCTTTGGAGGGTTAGGGTCATGATTTCATGGGACATCCCAGTTAATTGGCCTAATAACACGTTCGGTGCTTCTGTTCTACCTCCTAGTTTCTTGTGCAGTGCCTGGAATCTTAAAAGCTTGCAAGCAGCCATTCAAGATAAATCAATTGGTCTATATTTCCCTGGAGCAACAGAGGAAGAAGGAAAGTTAGGAGTAGGAGGAGAAATGAAATAGGTGGCCAATTACCTACATGAACAAATGCTTCCTTTGCCATGAGATCAGGAGATTCGACGGTGCTGGCTACCATTACTGAACGTTTCGATCAAAGATTCTACAGAAGAATCCTGATCAAAAGAGGGGAAATGCAGAACAGAATTTCAAATTATCAAGGACTCCAGACTTTCTGGAGCCATGGAAACTGGATAAACCCCTAAAACTATTGCTCTGAGATAATATTCCCTGAAGTCTACTCAAAACCAAACAATAGTTTAGCTTAATTAGTAAAGAATGTCTACCTTGAGCATGGTGCTCTTTTAAGAACTATCTGTAAGGGATGAAATTGACAACAGCAACTCAAAAGATTAGATAAGAACTTAGGGGGCAGTGAGAATGGTTGCACAACTTGAAGAATGTAATCAATGTTATTGAATTGTACATGTAAAAAGTTTTGAATTGGTATATGTTCTGCTGTGTATATTCTCAACAAAAACAAAAATTATTATACATATATGTATATATGTATAACTTCCTAAAGTAAATTTTACTGAAAATAGAAGAGCAATTAGAAATTTCAGAAGTAAAATTAGTAACCCACATATGTCATTATATACTAAAACTTCCTAAGGGAAAATGGTGTAATGAAGAGGGCAGGTACTCAGTTTAGAAAAAGAGAAACATTCTTAAAACTTCTAGCACTTCCATTAACTAGCTGTGACCTTGTAGAGATTTATCTGTAAAATGAAACAGTCATATCTCTCATTGACACAAAATTGTTTATGATAGTTAACAGAGACAATATTAAGTGCCTATACAATTATGTTTCTCAGTCAGTAAAAACAATATATGCATATTTCCCTATTAGTCAGATCTTATTTTTCAGGACAAAAATAGGAGTTTGAAACCTAATTTTTCCTCCTCAAATCTAGATGTGCTAGGTGAATATTACAATTTAAGTGGCTACCGTTTATGTTTACACTGTATAATTTAATTACAGGTCTATCGATAGACTATATGGAAAACAAGCTTTATTGGATCAGTTCAGGAAATGGAACTATAAATAGGTGCAACCTGGACGGTGGTAATTTAGAAGTAATAGAGTCAATGAAAGAAGAATTAACAAAACCTACAGCCCTGACCATCATGGGTAAGTGCAATGGTTCTATAGCTGGGATGCTTCCTATTGATTGGAGGTTGATTGATTATGAACTGTTAAAAGCTTAAGAAAGTTACTGCTCTATTAACGCCAGAAGCACATTCGAATTGTACATCTCTATGAGGTTTTTTTTTTCTTTTTTTCCTTTTCTCAACTTTAGCAAACAGGCTTGTAATATTATACAGAGCAGACACTCAGTGTGTTGTCAGTAATACTAACTTTACTGTTACTGATTTTTGGCTTACTGTGACTTGTATTAGTTTACGATTATTTTCTGTGTTATACTGCAATGCTCTAAAGTGTAAGGGTCTTGTGTATTTGTCACATTAAAATAAAATCTGGCTTATCTGTGCTTATAAAGGATAGCTTGAGTCATACAGATAATTTGAGACAAGGCAACAGGGTCTAATTTGACCAATGGTTGAAGTATTCCTCTACAAATAATTATTTTTCATAGTTAGAAATAAGTAGAGATTTTACTGATTTGAGCCTCGTTTCCATTCCTTTTCATCTGTCTTCTGGATAAAAAGGGTACCAAGGAAAGTAAGACATTTAGGAAGCTAAGAGGGAGGTATGGCTTTCCAGAGAACAAACAATCAACCTCTACTATAATTGATATTATAAGCTAATTTTTGACATGTGAGTTTTAATTTAAAACAATAGTTTAAATTTTAAAAATGATGTAAGGGTGCTGCCAGAAAGAAGTGCTTTTTGTTGAGAATGGCTCTGCCTTAGAGCATGGCTGACTCTAAGCTAGGTTTCACGAGTAGGTCAGCAGTGTGAGTGCAGATTAGATATTCCTCATAGAATCTCAGAAATTTCATTTGGAAAACCAAAAAATTTGCAGTTCCAAGTATGATGATGTAGTCAGGATGACTGTTGAGGAAATATGCTATTACGAAAAGTCTATTTGAGCATATATTCTAAAGTTTATTTATATAGGGCCTTTTAATTTTATATTCTAAAATTATTCAGCTCTTTCATCACTTCTGTGATGTAATATGAATTTTTTGATAATTATATGTGTATGACATTTATAAGTAAACAGTTGTTAATTGGGAAAAATTTGAAAATTCATTTTCTAGACAAAAAATACATTTTCAACACCTTTGATTTTCAATTAGATTAAAAGTATCTAAATGAAAGTATACAAAATTTAAAACCAAAATCCCATTGCCACTGAGTCGATTCCAACTCATAGCGACCCTATAGGCCAGACTAGAACTGCCCCATAGGGCTTCCAAGGAGTGGCTGGTAGATTTGAACCACTGACCTTTTGGCTAGCAGCCAAGCTCTTAACCACTGTCCTACCTGTGCCCCATATAAGGTTTACCTATTACAAATTATTATTTCAAGCAAGATAAATCCAGAATATTAGAAATGTTTATTTTTTAATTCAACTCAGTTTTACAAACATTTATTTAGCAACTTTTATGTGTAGACATTGTACTAAGCTCCAATGAACACTATTTACAAAATAACTTACATTTCTGTGAGCAAGAGGGAGAAAATTAAATTAATTCAACCAATTATTAAGTACTAATATTATCTCTATTTCAGGTTTTATAGAAGATAAATACGGATATTAGATATATCTGCCTATATCACAAAGATAGCTAGGTGGCATAAATGGTTAGGTGCCCAACTAATAGCTGAAAGATCGGAATTTCGAGCCCACCCACAGGCACCTCGGAAAATAGGCCTGGTAATTTGCTTCTGAAAGATCACAGCCTTGAAAGCCCTATGGAACAGTTCTGCACTAGGCAAATGAGATCTTTATGAGTCAAAACTCACTCAGTGGCAACTAACAACAATAACAACGTATCACCAAGTATAATGTATACTTTATACTTTGTATGGTATGTATGTGACTGTACTTTTCAAAAAACAGAGTTCTATACAAATGTCAGACAAAGTTGGAGGCTGATGTCAACTTAGTTTAATCCTTCAAGCATTCTAATTTTACCTAGTTGGGCATTTCCAGATATGAGACATAATACTGCTTCAAATATTTTAGTGGTTTTCTTTTTCTGTAGCTTTGATCCTAAGTTGCTATCCTCCTGCTATCACCTTTACTCATTTTTTTTCTAAATTATTTCTTAGAATTAATGTTTTTAAAATACTTTTTGTCCAGATGAGAAGTTTAAACTATTAATAAATACCTTGTTTTTAAAATTCCCCAATTTTCTTTTTAGCCTTTGAGCTCCTTTTTGATATTTTATCAGTTCCTGTGCTCTTTTGAGAGCATTATACTGCCAGTCTTCTCATTGGGTGTGTCCAAATAAAAAAAATACATGTAACAAAATGGTTGTACCTGCCAACTAGGTTATTTTAGAATAGGAATCTATTTACAATGATTCCATACGGCAATTAGAATAAAATATGATTTTATATTCCTCAGAATTGCCAAATTAACAAGAAAATGTTGTTTTATGTGTACATGAATATGTTTTAAAACAACTAAACAGAAGCAAACAAAGTTTAAATTTTGAAAGTGGTTATGTAAGCTGTAACAATCCCCAAATCACTACCCACATTATGTTTTCAAAAATTGAATTCCAATATACTTGATGAAATCAACAAAAAAACTAGCAAACAATATAACCAAGGAACAAATAAATTAGAAGAAATGTGTTAAAAATATGTCATAACATTTCAAGGAAAATCATTTATTTTCTAGTGAATATGTATGCTATAAAAATCACTGCCTTATAGAAAAATTTAAGGCTTTATAAAGGTTTATTTCTCCTAACATGATTGCTACCGACACTACTGTGAGTAGGAAATTAGTACTAAACTTACCGAACGCAATTCTATCAGCACAGTCTCAAATAATGGAGTGGGTTGTCCATTCTGGCAAAACATTAAGTCAGTTAGTTGTGTTCACTGACAAATTCGAAGAGGGGAAGTCTGGGTGAAATCCTAACGTCCATATTGTGTCACTACTGTGAATCTGATAGGACATCAGGTCTGTTGGGAACTCAAAATTGGACAAATTAAAATTCTTTTAACAAGTGAATGTCTATTTTTGAGTGCCCTCACACCTCTGTTATTTGATTAACCCTGAAAGATAAATATAAAAATAACAAAGTGTATTTATTAATGGTTCTAATGGCAATACAGTACATGGATATATCAAAATATATCTAGTAGTTTTGGGTTTAAATAGAAAAGACATCACCAAAGTGAAGCAGGTGAGAAATGGCTAGTTTACAAAGTCCCTGCCTTAGGCTCCAAACTTACCTATCTGCTCAGACACCTTCTTTCAGAACTTCCACTTTTTTTCTTTGGGGATGGAAAAAAGGGTGATGACCTGCTTCCTGCTGAGGCTGAATATTATACCATA
>NW_004443969.1:15738080-15739147 GCF_000243295.1 Trichechus manatus latirostris | reverse complement strand
GCACTGCTTTCTTGGTGGATGAGATCCCCTGTCTCTGCTCGCTTCTCTCTTTTATATCTCAAAAGAGATTGGCTTAAGACACTATCTAATCTTGTAGACCTAATCAGTATAATTGCTGCTAACCCATATTATTACATCATAGTGATAGAATTTACAACACATAGGGAAATCACATTAGATGATAAAATGGTAGACAATCATACAGTACTGGGAATCATGACCTAGCCAAGCTGACAGATATTTTCGGGGAACACAATTCAATCCATGACAGGAAGTAAGTGTTAAGTGCTACGGAAAATAAATAAATAAATAAGCAAGCAAGGAAGGAAGGAAAAGAGATAAGGAGTGTATGGAACGGGGATGAAATTTTAGATTGGGTGGCCAAGGAAGGCCTTACTAAGATAGTGGCTTCTACGTAAATATCTAAAGGAAGTAAGGGAAGAGTGAGGGAATGTCATGTGAACTAACAATAACAGTTTTATTTGCCTATTTATATTGGTTTTATGTTATGTTTTTTAAGTACTATCTTTTCAAAAAATGTAAAAAAAATTTATTGACATTGAAATTAATAAAATGAAAAAACTTCCCGAGTACTGATAATTTACCAGGTTAGAAAACACAGATGTGCTGATGACATCTTTTAGGTTTATATGGTTCAAATATAGTTTTGTCTGTGCTTTACCTCATCTTCAGTGAGTCCGAAGATTAAGTTCAGTTAGTCAGATGTGATTGACACGTTCTGTGCAGTGGCTGATGAGGACTCTTATGCCTTCCAGGTTACTGGATCTAAGCTGACCAGCCTATAACTTTTCACATGAAATTCTTCCCCGTTGTTAAAGGAGAGTACATCAGCTGTGTTTTCCCAACCATCAGAACTTTCTTCTTATCTGTTTTTAAATACAATAGCTAGAACCCCTAAAATTATAACTACCACTATTTCTCTTATTTTTTTTTCCTCAGTATTTAACAAATCTTTTTAAGGAAAGTTTCTTTTATAAATATTCTTCAGTTTCATGAAATAATAATGGTACTTTAAAATATTTTCTTACATAATTTTCAAGTAGCTT
>NW_004443969.1:15732956-15736584 GCF_000243295.1 Trichechus manatus latirostris | reverse complement strand
GCAGCAGATTTGCCCAATACAATACATCATTTGATTTCTTGGCTGCTGCTTCCATGTGCTTCACATCTTATGAGCTCTTTATTCATTGGTCTTTGGTAGTCCATTGCATACAGAGTCACTGTTATTTAAATTCAAATGGTGTATCTATATTTTTTTGTTTTGTTTTATGACCTTTGGAAGTGGTATTTATTATGATATTTGAAGATACAGATTCCAAAGTTACGATATTCTTCTTGAATTTTAAGGGGTAAATATATCTTATTTCTGTATCTCTTTATCTGTCTATCTATCCATCTCTCTCTCTCTCTGCATGCATGATACAAAATGGGTTAGTAGTCTTCACGGTGGTTAAACATAGACTTCTAGAATCAAATGTACCTTACCTACTGCTGTCGAGTTGATTCCGACTCATAGAAATCCCATAGGATTTCTGAGGCTATAAATCTCTAGGGAAGCAGTCTGCTACATCTTTCTCCTGTGGAGCTGCTGGTGGTTTTGAACCACTGACTTTCTGGTTAGTTGTCAATTGCATTAACCACTGCTCCACCACGGCTGCTTAAATGTACCTTAGAGATGATTAAAATTGCCATCTTCATCATTTAAAGAAGTGTACTTAAGATTCTTATGGTTACAAACTAGCTGTGGGATCTTGGGCAGTGATGAACTCCAGGCCTTAATTTTCTAGTCTGTAAAAATATGAACTACCTATATAAACATATGATTTTATCCCTAACGTGTTTAACCACAGTACAAGAAATCGGTTTAAATAAATCAGTATCTAAGTTGAAGCAGTACAGGAGAGACAAGAAAAATGAATAAAAATAAAGTTCATTTAAGGATTTATACTAATCAGAGTTAACATTAATCTGTTCTAGAGGCTAAACAAAATGATTCAATCTCAACTTTTAGATAAAAATTTGGTGGATGTTTTTAATTTACCATTACTTAAATCACTTAGATTAAGCTTATGTTTTTTATAATTATGTAAGTAGCTATCTCTAACTCCCATCTAATCTTAGAATCACCTGCAATTGCTTAACCTTTCTACAAACTGAAAGAAACATTGACTCACAGGTAAAGACAGGAAAAAAAAAGAAAAAAAAGTCTTTACGCATATTCCATGAATACATACGCTTTCTCAGCTGAATTTTTCAGTGTTACCCATCACAGCCTAAACACATTATACTATTGGTCTCTTTCAAGTGGCATTTTCCAGAATAGATGCAATATGTAAATATTAAAGGTATATTGAATTTTGGCTACTATTGGAATCAGTTGAAAAAGGAGGGGAAATTATGTTCTGTGTGTTTTCAGTCTTCTGTCAGAAACAAACTCACCTCTGTACTGGGTAAAAAGTTGTCTTCTGTTGATATGCACACAGTTTTGTTTTAAACCAGAGCTAACAAAAGAAGCTGATCAAGTGTCCTTCAGGGAGCCCTTGAAAGTCTTTAACAAGTGTAACCCTTAAGGATACTTGTTCATACTTTCTGTGGGCTCATCACACAATTTTTGTTTTTCCTGTACCAGTGGCAATTTGACTGCTCCATTATTTCTATTGCCAATTGTTACTATTTTTTGTTAGTGCTGTGGTTAAAATCTCATGTTTATTTTATTTATTTATTTTTATTGTGCTTTAGATGAAGGTTTACAGAGCAAAACTTTGCACAGGTCTTTTATATCCCTGATTAGATTTATTCCTAAGTATTTTATTTTTTAGGGCCTATTATAATTGGCAGAGCTCTGGTGGCTTAGTGGTTAAGAGCTCGGCTGCTAACCAAAAGGTTGGCAGTTCAAATCTACCAGCCACTGCTTGGAAGCCCTATGGGGCCATTCTACTCTGTCCTGTCGGGTTGCTATGAGTCAGAATCGATTTGATGGCAACAGATTTGGTTTTGGTTTATTATAAATGGTATCGTTTTCCTGATTTCATTTTTGTAGTTCTCTTTGTTGCTGTATAGGAATCCAACTGATTTTTGCGTGTTTATCTTATATCCTACTAGTCTACTGAATCTTTCTATTAGTTGTAGTAGTTTTCTTGGGGAATCTTTTGGGTCTTCTATGTATAGTATTATATCATCCATAAATAGGAAAATTTTACTTCTTCATTACCAGTATGGATGCCCTTTATTTCTTTTTCTTGCCTCATTGCTTTAGGTAGGGCTTCCAGCACAAGGTTAAATAGGAGTGGTGATAAAGGGCATCTTTGTCTTGTTCCTGTTCTCATGGGGAATGTTTTCAACTTCTGTCCATTAACAATGATGTTGGCTGTTGGTTTTGTATAGATGCCCTTTATCATGTTGAGGAATTTCCCTTCTATACCTATTTTATTGAGAGTTTTTATCAGGAATGGATGTTGGACTTTATCAAATGCCTTTTCTGTGTCAATTGAGATGATCACGTGATTCTTTTCTTTTATTTATGTGGTGGATTACGTTGATTGATTTTCTAATGTTGAACCATCCTTGCCTACCTGGTATGAATCTTACTTGGTTGCAGTGTATTATTTTTTTGACATGATGCTGAATTCTATGGGCTAGAATTTTGTTCAGAATTTTTGCATCTATATTCATGAGAGGCATTGGTCTGTAATTTTCTTTTTTTGTGGTGTCTTTGTCTGGTTTTGGTATCAGGGTTATGCTGGCTTCATAGAATGAATTTGGAAGTATCCCTTTCTTTTCTCTGTTCTGAAATAGTTTGAGTAGTACTGGTGGGAGCTCTTCTCTGACTGGTAGAATTCTCCAGTGAAGCCATCTGGGGCAGGACTTTTTATTTTTGTTGGAAGTTGTTTTTTTTTAATTACTTTTCTATCTCTTCTCTTGTTATGGGTCTGTTCAGAATTTGACCTCAGTTTGTATTAGTTTAGGTGGGTAGTGTGTTTCTAGAAATTTGTCCATTTCCTCTAGGTTTTCAAGTTTGTTGGAGTAGAGTTTTTCATAGTACTCTATTATGATACTTTTTATTTCAGTTGAGTCTGTTGTAATGTCCCCCATTTCATTCCTTATTAGGATTATTTGCTTCCTCTCTTGTTTTTATTTTGTCAGTTTGTCCAATGGTTTGTCGATTTTGTTGATCCTTTCAATGAACCAACTTTTGGTTTTATTGATTCTTTCTATTGTTTTTCTATTCTATATGTCATTTATTTCTGCTCTGATGTTTATTATTTTCTTTCTTCTGGTGGCTGTGGGCCACTGTTGCCGTTCTCTTTCTATTTGTTCCGGTTGTATAGCTACATTTTAATTTTTCCCCTTTCTTCTTTTTTGATGTTTGCATCTATTTCACCCACAAATTTGATGTAACTGTAACAGCTGCTGAGGAGATTCACAGTAAATGGGTGTTTACCCAGGAGAGAGACAAAGCTTTCAGATTAAAATGCTTCCAGATACCATCTATATATCAGAGAATGCCATATTCATTTGCTTAAAAATGAACACAGTGTTAATATTGTTGGGTAATAAATGTTTCAAATATTGCCTCTAGACTTTCTATAAGAAATTACTTACGATTGTTTAACCTCTTTACTAACTAAAAGAAACTCTGAATCACAGCTAATGACAAAAATTAGTCTTTGCTTGCACATATTTCACTAATACTTAAGCTATATTATGCACTTTTTCACTTATGTCTGTAT
>NW_004443969.1:15722367-15731851 GCF_000243295.1 Trichechus manatus latirostris | reverse complement strand
GTTTGAAAACCACTACTTTTCTTTGGAACAATCAGTCAATGGTTAAATATTGACTGAAATGCTTACTGTTAGGATCAGGAGGACAGACGCATACACATAAGAATGAAACACACAAATCTTTTTAAAAAATACAAATGGGACCTCCATCCATCTTCAGAGAGGGTCTCCATGAAGATGCTGGGATTGGGATTGGCCCTGAATGGGAAGAGACCTAGAGGAAAGGCAATGATGTTTGTATGCTAGTGAATGAGAGAAGTAGGAGTGTACCACAGGGAGAGGGAAGCTAGATTAGATTGAGATGATTTAACTAAAAAATTCACCTGTGTACCTCCCCTTCCTCTTTTCTAAAAGAGTGACTAGCTTAAAATTGCACTTTGCGAGGACCGTTTGCAATAAACTTGAATTGATAGGTGGTACTAAACAATAGCTCTTTTTTATAACAAATAAAATACAATGTCCTAACTGTATTATAAATAAGCAATAAGAAAATAAATTTATACTTAAAACTCAATTCACTATGAACATGCTTTGGGTACAACTAGATTTGAAGGAGTAGTGAAATACTTTCACCCATATAAAGAATCACTGGGAATGAGAGAGATAAACATATAGACTGTTCCAAGTATGCTGTGCTGACAACTCTAATACAAGTGGAATTGCTGTTGATAACTTGAGTTTTCCAAAATAGTGAACAACTTTTGGCAAAACTGTGAACAAAATAAAGAATAATTATATTCCTGAAAAACTCAATATTTCTTAAAACTATGTAGAAAAGCCTTGTGTTTAGATATAAAACGGAATTAAATTCTGGGCTTAGGTAATTATAAACATGTTTTCTTTTTTTTTACTAGTATGAATATCTGACACTCATGTAGGGCATGGGGCAATTTTTGTTTTCTCTACATTGCAGGAAATCTTTGACCTCCTGCCCACTAAATGTTAGTACTATCCTTTGGTGATTTTTTGATAACCAAAAATAGTATCCTAGTAACCCCAAAGAAGGAAACTCTCCATTGACAACCACTGCAAAATTGCATTTTAAATAAAATGAAACTGGATTTTCCCTTCTAAAGCAGTTCTTCTTGATGTCCCTTTTTCTCATAGTGATTCTGTAGTTTCTCCAGCCAGTAGCCTCAAGCTCATCAGGAACTGGGATAGATCTTCTTCCTTGATCCTCAAGTTCAGTCAGGTTGCCAATTTTCTTGTTTATAGCTGAGAATGATGTCCATCTGTTTGTTTGTTTCTTTTCCTTCACACTCTTCTTCAGGTACTTATCAACCTTTTGTCTGGTCTCTACTGCAGTGGGCTTTTAACTTCTTTCCACGCTCTCTGTCTCCAGTCTCCAAACTATCAGGACCTGATGTTGCACTGTCACTCAGACACTTTCACAGACTTCCTACTGTTGACTAAAATAAGCCCTTACAGTTTATTCTGACTGTTCATTTGATCTCATTTTTATTCACCAAAACCTTGTTTGTCACAGCATTATTAGTCCCACCTTACAGATAAAGAAACTTAGGGTCGATATGATTTGTTAAAGCCCAAAGTTTTATTAGATGCAGACCTGTGAGACTCAAACTTAGGTTTGCTGACGCAAGTCAAGTGCTGTTTCCACTGCAAGGGGAGGCCCTCTCTCCATCCGATCCTCATCTACCTCTGCTTTAGCCAAGTATACTACACTCTAGGTACACTGTCATTTATCTGAATGCCAAACCAAACCAAACTTGTTGCTGTCGAGTTGATTCTGACTTACAGCAATGCTATAGGATAGAGTAGAACCGCCTTATAGGGTTTCCAAGGATCAGCTGGTGATTTGAACTACTGATCTTTTGGTTAGCAGCCGAGCTCTTAACTGCTGCACCACCAGGGACCCTTTTATCTGAATATGTCCTACTTATTTCTATCTTTGTCTTGCTGTTCCTTCTTCTTTGACTGCTTTCAATTTTCATCAGCTACCTTTTGAAATATCAGCCATTGTTCAAAAATGAATTCATCCTTACCATAATGTGGTTTGAGATCTTTCCCTCCTAATGTAATGGAATATATATATATACACACACACATTTGTCTTTTATAATCATCATCTATCAAGATGACTTCTCCATTAATTTCAGGCCATATTTTATTCATATATGCATTCCTCATGAGTCATAGAAAGGTACTTTGAATGTATTATATTTCAATAAGTAATAATAGAATACCAAATGAATAAAATATTAACCATTCACACGCAAAAATATGCCCCAAGGCAGTGAAAAAATATTTTCAGTCAAAGCAGGCAAATGTTTATGTAGAGTGACCACAACCATAACTGTATTGTAGAATTTAAATATTTATTGAAACAAATATTTAAAAAAATATTTAAAAACCTATGAGCTTGAACTGAGAAAGGAAGGAAATGCATAATAAGATAAATGTGTACAACATAGTCAATCATTTCTGGAACATATTTTACATACATACTACAGAAATGTAAGAAAAGAGGAATATATTGGATTTTGTTGTTCTCAAAGAAACTAAGCAGTTTAATGGGAGAAAAAGAAAAAACAAACAAACAAACAAGTGAAAGAGTTCCAACACAAAAACAAATTCTTTTATTTTAAGCTCTTGAGTATAGTCTTTAATAGCTAGGGCTAAGATCATTATTCTCTTTAATAATAATAAGCAATACAGGTAGTCTCTGACTTACTACGTATTCAAGTTATGACGAACCACACTTACAACCTTCCTTTTTTTATGTATTTTTTTATCTATTAAAATACATCTGTAAGTTTATATGTAATATTTCCAACCCCCAAAGACAAATAAAGATCAAATTTATAAAGATGCTGATAATAAAAGGCAATAATAGTGAAAAAAAAAATGAGGTATTTGACTTACGTCAGAAGTCATAAGAACAGAACCCTGTCGTAAGTTGGGGACTACTACCTGTAGTCTAAATAAATAAAACATTCTAATACTTAATTCACAAATCTTAACCCATGTAATTCTCACAACAAGCCCATGAGAGAGGTACCATTAACACTGCTTATTTCAGATGTTCTAAAAGAGGCTCAGCTAGGCTAATTGCTGAAACCAAAAAAAAAAACAAACAAAACAAAGCCGTTACCATTGAGTCAATTCCAACTCATAGCGACACCATAGGACAGAGAAGAACTGCCCTGTAGGGTTTCCCAAGAGCGGCGGGTGGATTCAAACTGCAGACCTTTTAGGTTAGCAGCCAAGCTCTTAACCACTGTGCCACCAGACTCCTAGTTAATTGCTCAGAGTTATATAATTAATAATCAAATTCAGCAAGTTTTCTATCCTATGAGTCTTCAACTTTAAAGCCTGTGCTCCTTCTAGGAATTTTTCCTTACACTTAGATATGTGTGCACTAAGATGTGTGTAAGAATGTACTAGGCAGGTTGTTTGTAACAGAAAAAGGCTGGAAACAACATACAAGTCCGTTACAATAAACTAGTCAGATTAATCATGTTATATCTTTACAGTAAAATATTACACAGCCATTACAAGTAAGGTAAATCTATAAGTATTTATCTGAACCATTCTCCAGTCTACATTTTTTATTGAAAAGAGGTAGATTCAAAAAGCCTATACAGACTACTCCATTTTTTTAACCACATGTATGTTTTTTTTTAAATTAAAAACAAATATATACATAGGTATTTATATACATAATATTTATATAGACCTATCTATCTATGTCTATATCTACATCTATTTCTATATCATCTATACAGTTGTTGTTGTTAGGTGCAGTCAAGTTGACTCTGACTCATAGCGACCCCAAGTGATAGAGTAGAACTTCTCCATAGGGTTTTCTATACTGTAAACTTTATAGGAGCAAATCACCAGGTCTTTCGTCCAGCAGAGCCACCAAGTGGATTAGGAATGCCAACATTTAGTTAGCAGTCAAGGCCTTAACCATTGTGACACCAACGTGTGTGTATATGTGTGTGTGTGTGTGTGTGTGTGTGTGTGTAGGAGCCCTTGTGGCACAGTGATTAAAGTGGTTTCTCCACAGGAGAAAGATGAGGCAGTCTGCTTCTGTAAAGATTTACAGCCTTGGAAACCCTATGCGGCAGTTCTACTCCGTCCTATAGTGTCGCTGTAAGTCGGAATCGACTAGATGGCAGTGGTTTTGAGTTTGTTTTATATATGTATATATTACATATATATATATTCTTTTATCCACTGCTGCACTGTTTATCTCAATAACTATTATTTAGAGAACACCTACTCTGTTACTCTGTACTGGGCAATCTACACATGTTAGTGTTAATAGACACAGTAACTTTGCAAAGGAGGTATTGCGACTGCAGTATTACTGCTGGAAACTATGGACCGCCTAGGGTCAAAGCTACGTCTGTAACACAAATCTATCTAATTACAAAGCCAGAGTTCTTTCCATTACACCAGTTGTTCTCAGCTCAAGGAGATTTTGACCGGGACATTTTGCAATGTCTAGAGAGACATTTGATTTTCAAGTCTTATGGGGAGGGGCTGTTACTGGCATCTAGTAGCTGGAGTCCAGGAACACTGTTGAACGTCCCACAATGCACATGATAGCCCCCTAACAAGAGATTAATTGATCCAAAATGTCAATAGTGCCACGGGTGAGAAACCTCCCCTATACCCAGAAAGCTTCCTTCTGACCCTCGGAAGACAAAAACTTCTATGAAGCACGATATTGTAACTGTAGGCCCATCATCACAAATGTTGGCTAAAATAGAAATCTTTAAAAATAAGTAAATAATAGTGAACACTTGATATTTATAAAAGCTGATGGTGTGAAATTTTCTTGAAGAGAAAGATAGGGTGACAGAGCGGGTGGAAAGTGAATACACTTCTCTGCGGTTGGTTGTTTTTTTCTTTCAAATGTAATTTAATGAAAAAAGAGTCAGAATTTGCTTCTCTTGTTTTTATACTAACCCGCCCCAATTTTGATTCATTTACTCCTTCAACAGTGTTATCAAGTGGCTATTATGAGGCAGGCACTGTTTAGGTACTAGGGATAACAGCAGAACACAAAACAGGTAATTATCCCCTGTCCTCAAGGACCTAATATTCCCAGTGGGAGAAAAACATAGTAAAAGCAAATAAACAAATGAAATAAAATTTGTCAAAAGGTGAAAGCACTATTGGAGAAAATTCAGTTAGGGCGTAAGAATCAGGAGCACAGGGTTGAGTTGAGAGGAGAGCCAGAAAAATTGCATTTTAAGTGGAGAGGTTATGGCAGATCTCACAAGGAAGTGACAGATGAGCAAAAATCAGAAGGAAGGGAAGTGTAAGCCATTCATATATCAGGGGAAGAATATATAAAGAAAAGAGAACAGGAAATACAAATAGATTGTGAGACCATATTATCAAACACCTTTTGCTTTTGGAAAGGAAGTCTAAACACTTTTTCTTTTTTTAGCGATGCAGACATACATCTTACTTTCCCCCCTCATGGAAATTTTACTGTGTTAAAAAAAAAAAAAAAAATGATGTTTCATGTGGTTTCACTTCTGCCATTAATCTGTTGAAAGAGAATAACATATCATTATTCTATGTGTATAATATATTAAGAGCAAGCTGAAAGCAATCTACAGTAACATTACTTCTCTAACATAAAGCTTTTAGTTTTCATGTTTATGCAATTCTTTATAATGGTGAAATTAGTTCTGCTCCATGTATTTTGCTTTATTTCCACTTTATTATGCACAATATTGCTATTAATGATTATGCAATTTAATAAGAAAGAACTTTCTAGTAAATGTGATTATTTCAAACTGTTATGTTTAATGTTTATAGAAATAATAAACAAAACCAGTCACATAAAAAAATAATTATAGTTACTTATAACAAACTTAATTTTCAAGAACTCCTAGGTTGTTTTAATTTCAAATGTTCTAAAATTAAAAACCTGAGTGATTTATATATTTACAGAATTTTATTAAATGAGTTAAAGTTGTCTAAATTTAGAAAAAATAGTTTATTCTTTAGAAGAGATTGACTTTTTCTCTGATAACTATATGTAGACACTGGTTTTCTGAGAGCACATATTGATAAATATTACTCAGGATAAAACATTCATGGAACACGAACTCTTATGCTGGGAACAGATTTTTTAAATTAAGATTCTTTAAAATAGATTAGATAAATAATTCCAGTTACTGCCTTTCTCAGGGATTGAGAAAATGTTAATTTTTTTAGATATATGAATACTCACCTGTGCAATTTTATTAAATATTTTTATAATAATTAACGGGTTTAGACTTGACTAAGTTACGTCAGGAGCCCTGGCGGTGCAGCAGTTAAAGGCTCAGCTGCTAACAAAAAGGTCAGCAGTTCGAATCCACCAACTGCTCCTTGGAAACCCTATGGGACAGATCTACCCTGTCGTATCGGGTCGCTATGAGTCAAAATTGACTTGACAGCAATGAGGTTTTTTTTGGTTTAAGTTACATAGATATGTTCTACTTAAAATGCAAGTAATAAAAAGCTGAACAAATAACAATTTAAAAAGGGGCAAATGATATCCTGTTTACTTAAAATTGTGTTTACAATCACTTTTCAGCAAAAGATCCAGTGATGTATTTGTTACACTTGTATTGCACTTACATCTATAATTTGATATATATAGTTTAGTTTATTTAAAATATACTGTAATTATGCTATATGTTTTTAAGTGATTCTGTTTTCAAATCATACTTTTCAAAAAAGGGACAAGTTACTTTTTAGTGCATGTTGTAATGTCACTTGGTTCAAGGAACTTAAAAAACATCCGCCTAAATTTTTTAAGCCATCAGTCTTCTAATTTTGCCATAACACTATTCATTAAAGTAACAGTAATGTATGAAACATATCCAGGCAATTTGCCCAGCACTAAATATAGTACATAGTTGTCTTCTCTAAGCACTCAAACCACCATTAATGAAAACTAATAGCCCGTCACAGTTTACATTAAAAGTACTACGAGAAATCTCCAAAGAACTATATGTGATACTCTTCCAGCGATTTTTGTCTCCTTAAATTGCTCCTTAAATATGATGCTCTTCTTAATGCCAATTACCTAACAAAATTGATAAATACAACAATTGTAAAGTACATCATAGTACTATTTTTGTAACCAGGTTATAATGAGTGATCAGAGAACGCTGACTATGTAATGGAATAATTACATAATCTCAGCTTTTCCCATAGTTAAACGCTTTAAATAGTGATTGTTTCCCCTTTCTAAAAGGCTAAAGGTTAACTTTTCCTGGAATCATTACAAGAAAAAGAACTTTATATTGTTCGGTCTATTTAAAAACAGAACAAAAAATTTTAAAAATTTATAATTGTTTTGAGCAGGGAGATAATTGTTTTCTTTATATCACCCTCATGTATTTTCTTTCATTTAAAAAGAGAAAATAGTAGGATATTTAGAGCAGGAAAAGACATAGTATGCTTTAGATTTACAATAGATATTTGAGTTAAGATGAATTACTACCAGCATTTTAATCAGAGTCTGAGAATGAATTAAGAGAACTAAGGGGGTTATTCTAGAAGTCTGCAAATATACTGTAGGCATTATATTGGAATCAGGCCACAATCTGGTGAGTATTATTCGTTGAAACTTAGGCTAAACAACCAGACTTCAGGCTTTCTCACTTTTTGTCAATATTGTTCAACCTAAACTAGACTTGGGTAGATGGCATCTGATCACAGGAGGATTTTTCTTTGATGACTAAGGTGTGCCTGACCCAAGCCATGATCTTTCCAATCGTTTCATATGCATGTGAAAACTGGACAATGAAAAAGGAAATCATAAGAAGAATGGATGCATTTGAATTGTGGTGTTGGCAAGGAACAGTGACTATCCAGTGGACTGACAGAAGAATGAACAAATCTGTCCTAGAAAAAATACTATCAGAATGTTCCTCAGAAGTGAGGATGACCAGACTTTGTCTTGTTACTTTGACCATGTCATCAGGAAAGACCAATTGCTAGAAAAGGACATCATGTTTGGTAAACTAGGTCAATGAAAACTAGGGAAACCCTCAATGAGATGGGTTAACATAACAGCCACAACAACGGACTCAAACATACCAATGATCATGAAGATGGCACAGGACCTGACGACATTTTGTTCTGTTATCGTAAGGTTGTCAGGAGTCAGTGCCAACTCAATAGCAGCTCAAAACAACTCTCTCTCTCTCTATATATATATACATATACACACACCTAGATTTAGGTATATTTTCAAGAAGTATATTTTTGCCTCAACATCAATATATTTAAATTTCCTTTTTTTCTCCTTTTCATAATTAGTATCATCATATTCTATATTAGTGTGAGGAGAGTATTAAATATAACTAAGTTTAAATGTTTACATCATTTTAATTCTAATTAATGTTGTTACATATTTAAACTTTTTATAATCATTCAAAGAATGTCTTGAGTAGCCTGAGAATTTTTTTTAAAAGGCCATAAATTATGTGCAGCTTTTTAAACTACTATGCTTTTAGATTTTTAAATTATATAGCTGTAAAGGTTCTATCCAGTTTTGGATATAGGTACCTCAAAGATGGATAGTACTTAAAAGGCCAATGATGAGATTATATTGTGCAGAGTTGACTCCTAATGAGATTATGTGTGAGAGGAAAAAAAATTCTGTTATCT
Organism: Trichechus manatus latirostris; assembly: GCF_000243295.1. Lineage (NCBI taxonomy): Eukaryota > Metazoa > Chordata > Mammalia > Sirenia > Trichechidae > Trichechus > Trichechus manatus. The sequence goes on along the minus strand of NW_004443969.1, from coordinate 15,723,199 downwards.
TAGGATAGAGATAAGAGTATTGTCTAAAAAACCTGATGAGATTTAGAGGGACGGGCAGGAGACTCGGAAACCTTTACAAGAGAACTCTTTAGTTAAAACAGTTTTTGTTGTTATTGTTGTGTGCCTTCGAATCAATTTCAACTCATTGTGATCCTACAGGATACAGTAGAATTCCCCCCATAGGGTTTCCTAGGCTGTAACCTTTAAGGGAGCAGATCTCCAGGTCTACCCTTTTCGTTAGCAGCTGAGCACTTAACCATTGTGCCACCAGGGGTCCTTGTTAATACACTAGAGAGACACAAATAATACCTATGGCATGGTGAGGACTACAAACATTGAGATTTGGAGTAAAAAAAAATTTTAAGGATGAATTTGACCTCATCATCTCTAGTATTGTCTCTAATGGAGAAATATTAAAGACTTTTTTTAAATTGGAATATTTCTTACATTTCTATTGAATGGGCAATAGAATATAGAAAAGCGGAATATTTATAGAAAGTAGCTACATGAGTAAAGTTTCAAAGTTACTCAATCATATTTTATTCTTTGAAAATTCATCTGGTCACTCTTCTTGAAAAATATGTTTCTCTTTTTTTGGAAAAGCTAAACAAAACCAAAAACCAAACCTGCTGCCACTGAGTCAATTCTGACTCGTGAGAACCCCATGTGTTACAGAGGAGAACTGCTCCGTGGGGTTTTCCTAGTTGTAATCTTTACAGAAGCAGATGGTCAAGCTTTTATCTGTGATGCTGATGGATAGGTTCAGATGCCCAACCTATATATTAGTAGATGAGTGCAAACCACTTGCACACTGTGTGTGGGGCGGGGGGGG
>NW_004443969.1:15712831-15721981 GCF_000243295.1 Trichechus manatus latirostris | reverse complement strand
TTTTTAAAAGTAACTGATTGTGCCAGTGAGGTGATCGTTTTTCTTTAAATCTCAAATATATAACGAGAATTGTATGTATCTATAATTCAGTTACATTCCTTATTCAGGAACATTATATTTTATTTCTAACATACTGAGTCCATATCCAGTAGATTTTCACATACAAAGATGAGAGCACAAAGAAGTGGAAAAATAATGACGTTTATCCTGAGTTTCTTTACAAAGGGTACATACATTTTTGTTAATTTTATGATTTACATTTGAAACATAACATTTGTGATTATATAAACTATAAAGTGAAAGATTATAGGTTAATGCTCACTTTAAAAACAAGTTTATTTTTATTTTCTGATTCAAGTGTATGCTCCAGCTGACAGCTATACTGTCCAATTCCATTTAAAGTATTGAGTTGCAATGACATAATATTTTGGTAACTGATTACTTAAACGGTCAACTTATCCCCTTGATATATGCTATAATGTGGCAGTTTTACATATTTTTATTTTCAAGTGAATATATATATCACATTAAATTATTTGAGAAAGACAGGAACATGGTAAATGGGAGCATCAAAGATCATTTATTTGTCGTAGTATTTATACTTTAACCTTTTTTTCCAGTAATACATGTATATTTACACCCACACATATATTTCTAGTCAGTAAATTTTACAGTATTAATTATTTAGCAGTGTCAAGAGTTAGGTAGTAACTACAGAAACAACAGTCATATTTTAATGTTAAGGACAGAATAGTTAATTATCCAAGATAGAGCATCCATTTTAAGCAATTTTGAATATTGAAACCTTAAGCTATACCATGTGTACTACTTTGTTGATTCTCATTTTATATAAAAAGTATTGCTCAAGAAGCACACTGTAAAGAGAATTTAGATGAATCAAAATCAAACTTGAAGTTATATAATGTTAATATTAATACAGTAATTTTTTAAAAAGTTAACAAAAATGCTGACATTTAAAGGTATCATTTTTTTTGGTAGTACTGTAGTTTAAAGCTGTATTTGGAAAGGCTAAATTTTATGATACATATTTAAAAATTATATATAAACTCACTTTTAATGTGTCATAAATAATGCTTTTCATGTCTATTCATATTTCTACAATATCATTTTACTGTTTACATAATATCTTACTATATACTTATATGATATTTTACTAAAATAATCCTCTATATATCAACATTTTAAGTGTTTTTTTTCTTAATTATAAATATTGTGATGACCATCCATATAAGTAGTTACTTGCAGAGCTTAGAATACTGATTTAGACATAGAATTTCTGTGTCAAATGCTTTACACATTTTTACAGCTTTACCGTCAATTCTCTTTTGCTCTCTGGAATAGCATAGGCATTCTGTCTATTGATGAAAGCAATACTACTCCTTACCTTCCCACCCACACCCCCGAAATAGCTGGTTAGACACATTTTTTCTTTTCATTACGAATGGCATGGTTTTCAGGCCCTTCTCCTTCATGATTGCCATTTTCTAAACTTGCTTCCATCTGTCAGAGTACCTCCAAAAACTTCATACCAAGACAGTGAGTATATAAACATAGAAGACAATGTCAGATAGCGACAAGCTCTGTGAAATAAAATAGGGTAGATTTTCTGGGAAGGCACTCCTGAGTTTACATTTGAATGATGAGAAGGATCTAGCCTTGTGAAGATTTCTAAAGAACTGTCTAGGCTGAGAAAATAACAAATAAAAGTCCTAAGGCTGGAAAACACTTGGCCTGTTCTGGCTAGTATGATTAGTGTGGCAGGAGTTCCTATCAAGAGAGGAGTAGTGCTAAGGGAGAGCAGATCGTGAGGGATTTATCAGCTATGGTAAAGACTGAAAACTTCATTCTAGTAATGAATGAAGGATCAAATAGAGAAATTTAATAATCTGGCTTATGTTTTAAGAGAATCACTGGGTACTGTGTGAAGACTAGACAACGGAGGAGGGCAGAATAGAAGGCGGAGAACTTTAGGAGGCTATTATAGGAGTTCAGATGAGAAATGATGGTGGCTTGGACTACAATGGTAGCAGTGGAAATGGAAAGAGTGGAGGATTGAGTATGAGTGTGTAATTGGGATGATTTTGAAGGTAAGGTTTAGATCTACACCACCCTCAGGGTGGGTTTTATCTCAGTGGCTCCTGTTTTGCTTCCTAACTTGAACCTCCAAAATGTCTCAGACTCTTTTAAATAACTTTCCCAGTCCTCCTGTCTGTCAGCTCTGGAGGAAGGTCCTTGTCATCAGTCTTCTCTTGGTCTGGGAGCATCTCTGCGCAGCAACCCTGGGTCCAAAGGATGCGCTCTGCTCCCAGCACTGCTTTCTTGGTGTTATGAAGTCCCCAACTCTCCGCTTGCTTCCCTTTCTTTTTATCTCCTGTAAGATAAAAGGGGGTGCAGGCCACACCCCAGGGAAACTCCCTTTGCATTGGATCAGGGATGTGACCTTAGGAGGAGTGTTACAATCCTACCCTAACCCTCTTTAACATAAAATTACAATCACAAAATGGAGGACAACCACACAAAACTGGGAATCATGGTATAGCCAAATTGATACACACATTTTTTTGGGGGGGACATAATTCAATCCATGACATCCTCTATCCTGCCCTTAATAAATGAGTGGATGTAAGGGAGGGTCATCATCTAATTTAAACCTCTTTAGACCTTGCTTAGGCAACGCATCTTTACTGGAAACATGCTGCATTTGTGAATCCAGATCAGAAGTATTCCATGGACGACACTCGCAACATGTTGACCCTATTCAATAATGCCCTGGAGAAATATGGATTACTAAAATCCCTGCCCCAGATCCCACACCTGTAGAAGAGCCTGAAAAAGGTGCTGTGCTTGGAGGTTCGTGAGACCTGAGAAGTAGAAGAGGAAGCCAGGGCTGCATTGGAGTCCAAACAAAAACGTCCTGAAGTCTCTAGCTCTTGACATTGTGGAGGAGGGCATGAAGATGATGTCTTCCTTATTGTCCTTGACAACAAATGTCCTGTTAAGTTCTTCCAGCCTCAGTCTGTGAAAAATTGAAGAGGAGCATAGCCTACTCAACCAGTGGTCGCCCAGGAGCTCAAAGCCATTTTCTTATGCTTGCTCCCATGACCAGCACCCAGAAGACTATGGCCTATGTGGCACCAGGGACCAGCTGTATGTGCATAAGAAAGTCCCACAGCTCCTGGGCCACTTAAACCCCAGCCACATTTCAAGGAATCTCATCTTGTCCTGAGGGGACTGAGCAGTCACATGCCTCTCATTTCCATGTTTACATGGGCTTGAGGGGATGAGGGGTTCTGTGAATTTGAAAGTCATACTCAGGTGACTTGGCCAGGCTGAGGGGCTACCTCATCCGCCTGCAGGGAGCTTTCTGTCACCAGCCTCTCCGCAGACTGTTCAAGTACAGGTAAAGTAGGGTCACACTATTGTCCTAGCTCCAAGTCAGGCTGCCTGTGATTCCTGGTGCTAACAGAACAAAGCCTGCTTCTTGGTTGTGCCCATTCCTCTCCTTAATGCCACAGGGAGCCCATTAGCTTAATAAGGTAAAAATTATTCTCTTATATTCTTCTCCTAAACAAAGAATTAAGTTGTTTTATCTGAACATTATCAATCTCATTTGTTCTACACAACGGTTACAAATATAAATAGAACTTCTAATATTTTATTTCTCCTACCCCAATGGATCTCCTTATGTGTGACTTGGAGCCCACTGCATTAGAGGGTGATGTCCCTGAGGACTTGGGATGATCACCACAGGCAGATAGCATTGTTCTTTTCTACAGTCAAGACTTATACTACCAATCTCAACCAGCCACCATGTAAATGCATGTCCCTAGCCACAGACTGAAAAAGCAAACAAACAAACAAAGCCCAAAACATGGGTTACAGAGTAGAACTGTGCTCCATAGGATTTTTAAGACTGTGACCTTTTGGAAGCAGATTGCCAGGCTTTTCTTCCAAGGTGACTCTAGGTGATTTGAACTAACTGCCTTTTGGTTAGTAGTTGAGCACTTAATTGTTTGTGCCACCTAAGTACTCCAGCCACAAGACAAGTGGTATCAAATTGTAAAAAAGTAGTTCAAATCCATCTATAGTTCTCAAAGAATAATTCTACTCATATTCCTGTTGATGATGGGTGGAAATGTTTTTCTAAATTGTGTATGTAATAGCATCAGTATAACCACATTATTTTTCAGATTTTGTTGTTGACTCATTCATTCAATACAGTTATTAACTATTGTCCTTACCATTGTAGTCACTGAGTGTGGTAGAATTGTCCCTATTTTACAGTTGAGGGGACTGCTATTAAGAGTTCAAGTAACTTGCTCAAGATTACCCAAAGAGTAAGCGTAACAGGCTGGTATAAAGCCAGGTTTGTATGACTCTTTTATCTACTGTAGTGACTCTCACCCCCACGCTCATGGAAGCAACAGTTGAGAAATCAAATGACGTATTGCATTGGGCAAATCTGTTGCAAAAGACCTCTTAAAAATGTTAAAAAGCTAAGATGTCACTTTAAAGACTAAGGTGCACCTGACCCAAGCCATGGTTTTTCAGTTGCCTCGTATGCATGCAAAAGCTGGGCAATAAATAAGGAAGGCTGAAGAAGAACTGATGCCTTTGAATTATGGTGTTAGAGAAGAATATTGAATATACCATGGAATGCCAGAAGAACAAACAAATCTGTCTTGGAAGAAGTACAGCCAGAATGCTCCTTAGAAGCGAGGATGACAAGACTACGTCTCACATACTTTGGACATGTTATTAGGAGGGATCAGTCCCTGGAGGAGGACATCATGCTTAGTAGAGGGTTGTCAAAAAAAAGGAGGACTGTCAATGAGATGGATTGACACAGTGGCTGCAATAACGAGCTAAAGTGTAACAACGATCATAAGGATGGCGCAGGACCAGGCAGTGTTTTGTTCTGTTGTGCATAGGGTCACTATGAGTCAGAACCAACTGGATGGCCTCTAACAACAACAAGTGACTCTCAACAAAACTTGACACCAACCACCATATGACAGGCATCAGGGTATGTATAGAAGGCAAGAGAGTTTAATAGGACATGGTTCCTACCCTGAAGAATCTTACATTTTAAACAAAGAGATAGATATAAAAATAGAGTTCTATGAGACTATGAATGTTCTAATCGAGTTATACACAGACCACAGAACAAAGGATCAGGTAAACCATTCTGTCTCATGGGGAGTGGGATGGGACCACAAGGAAGCAAAGCTTCCCATTAAAGATATCGTTTAAGCTGAGTCTGGAATCTGTGAATGTGTCCATTATTCAGATAATAGGAGTGGAGGTGGGGGTAGTGGTGAAGGTGAGGATTCCATGTGGAGGAAGGGAAATTGAGGGCAAGCACATAAAGGCATGAGGGTATTTTGGAGTTATAATTTTGGAAAACTATAAATACAATCCAGTCTGTATTAACCTTAACTTGGGTAATGGAAAATGAGGAGGAGGACACAGAAAATACATACTTTGGACACAAACGCAACTATGATACAAGATAGATATCTAACATAAATGTATTTAATTAAAATGTTCAAACAGCTCTGCTGTCTGAGCTGAGTAGTTCTTCCCTTCCTCTTCCTCCTTCTCTCCTTTCTTCTTTTTCTAATGAAAACAATCTTAGCTGAAATCAGATTTCATTGAATAAATTCAGCTTTTTATTTTCTAAATATTACAGCTAGTAATTATTCTGAGCTGCCTTGTTTTTGTCAGCTAATTCCTTCCTCTCACTGTCATTCTTTCCTTTACCATTGCACAAATACTAGGTCACTGGTAAGACAGTCAAGTCATCAGCTTGGAAATTAAATTACCTGCCATTCTGAAGTTTTTCTCCTCATAACCTGCAGAATGCCCCTCAGCTTCAGTGAGGCAAGCCTCTCAATATAACAATGAATTGAAAGAGTTTAGGGCCATATCTGTCAGCTCAAGGTTACAAAGTCTTCCCAGCAAAATCCAAGGCTTTGTTCACAGTACTCTCTCCTTCTCCAAATTTTCTGTTAAAAAAAAAAAAAAAAGGTCTTAGGAGGAGCCAGGGCAAAGAGACTTCTAGTAACATAACTGCCACAGTAAAACAGACTTTTGCATAGGTCTTCAATTAAACTACAGAGAGCTGCTCCTGCACGGAAGAGCAGCTAACAAGCTAACAGACTGCTGTAAGCAAACATATCCACCTCTGATTATCCAGGTGGAGAGGCGTTCCTGATATGCAGTAGGTACAATGTAAAAATGTAATGGTTCCTATATAATCATAAATAATGGACTCACCTGATATGTAGATATTCCTCTAGTCCATAACAGTTTTAATTATTTTTCTTTACAGATGAGCTGCCTTTCGGTTATTTTCTCCCATGTTTTTGCCATAACATGGTTAATCTATCCCTGAAAAAGTGAACGTTTAACAGCAATTCAGTATTCTTGGAACATGGAGCACTGGGGACAGTAACAGATCTGGTGATGGAAAATTAAGTAGGCATCAAATCATGGATGGCCTTGGTGCCATGCTAAGGGGTTTGGCAGGGGGAAGCCACCAGAGAGTTTCAAGCAGCAGAATGACATGCTCAGATTTACATTTTAGAAAGATCACTCTACTGTTTCCTCAGCAATGGCAGTTAGGAAAATGAGAAGTGATGAGGCCCTGAACTAAGCAGTTTCAGTGGGACTGGAGAGGAAGGAAAGCATTCCTGAGATAATAAGGATGAAGGAGTAAAGTGGGCTTGCTCAGTTTGGATACGGAAAGGCAATGGAGGTGAGGGAAAGGCAATGGAGGTGAGGAGGGAGAAAAAGAAAGAGAACTGCCAGGTGTGCACCTCTGATGACAGAGTGCAGGTCATTCACTGGAAGAAGTCTACTGGGAAAAAAGCATGAATGGGAAAATAAAATGCATTTTATTTTTATAATGTTAACTTTGAGGAGCCTTTTCAGGAATATTAAGTTTAAGGTTATATCCAGGTAGATACTATGCAGTTGGATACATTGAATGAAAATCAAGAGGATATTTAGGCACAAGACAGAGATTTTGGAGTTATTAGCATAGGATGTAGTTAGTGAGAATGGCTTAACCCCACCCTCCACTGGCCCACCAGTGTTCTCTTTCAGCTCTTGGCTATTTCTTCTTTTATCAATGCTATTTCTTTTGATACTTATTCCTATATTTATCGCTTTTTTTTTAAAGTTTCAAATACTGTTCATTGACTTGCTGTTCTACTCTGACTTACAGGGTTGCTATGAGTCAGAACTGACCCGACAACAGCGGGTGTGGTTGTTTGCTTTTTTTAGTTTTATTGACTTGCTACAATTTTATAACGGAAGCCAGAGATTTAGCTTTCTTAAGCCCTCTGCCCAACATGCATTTCACTTCTTTGGCCTAAAGTTCTCTATTTCCTTGCTTCAGTCTAGTCTGATTGATCTCTGGGTTTGTTGCTGCTGTCATCACCGGGTCTCTGTTCACCTACACCTTGTGGACTCCTTTGCTGATGGTGTCTGTTTCCTAGGTCCCATGCATTCATTCCCAGTTTACTCCCTTGTTTTAGAGAAGTACAGCTTCCAGCAGCTTTCTGAGAAAGGCATTTTTGTCTATACAACAAATGTCAGAAAATGTCTTTATTCTACCCTTACGTTTGACTGGCTGGGTACAGAAATCCAGGTTGAAAATCATTGTATATCAGATCTCTCAAGGCATGCTTGATTGTCTTCTCAATTTTAATGTTGCTTTTGAGAAATCCACCGCTATTCTGATATTGGTGCCTTTTATTATTAGCAGCTTTTTCTTTCTAGAAATATTTAGAATCATATCTTTGCCCCTGCTACTCTGGCACTGCAAGAAAATGTGTGCCTATTTTCATTCATTTTGCTTGGAACTTGTTTGGTTATTTTAATCTGAAAATTTATGCCCTTCAGTTCTGGAAAATCATGTTAAATTTTTTTTTTTATGATTTTTTTTCCTTGTTTCTCAATGATTTTTCTAAACTCATCATTTAGATGATTTATTTTCATTTTCTATTTCTTTCTCTTTTTTTTAATTTCCTTGGGGATTTCTTCATTATAGTAGTTTTAATTTCTAAGAGTTTTATTTTGGTTTCTCTAAATATTCCTTTTTTACTCCTATTCTTACTTCAAACATATACTTTCTATCATAACTCTGAGGATATTAGTTTATTTTTATTTTGTTTTGTTTTCTATTTTCTCTGCTGTTTCTGTTTCCTCTGAGTATCTATTTTTACTGTTTATTTGATTTGGTCTCTTGGTCATGGTGGAAGCTTTCTTCAATTATTTGATGTTTCTTGGCTATCCCTTCACCTTTCTAATGACTGGAAATTTTGTGTTCAAGAAGCACAGTTTAGGTATCAAGTCGATTCCAACTCATGGTGACCCCATGCATTTCAAAGTAGAATTAAGCTCCGTAGGGTTTTCAATTACTGTACTGTGATCTTTGGGGATTAAATCACCCGGCCTTTCTTCCCAGGTGCCTCTGGGTGGACTCAAACCTCCAACTTATGATTAGCAAACAAGCATGTTAACTATTTCCGCCAAAAAGTGAAACCCTCTAATTTCTCATTTAGGGACTATAAGCCAGCTTCATCAAAGTGTGGAAAAAAGGGTCTGAGAAGTTTAATGATTCAGCTTGTAGGCCTATGGTTCTTAAACCTGGTTTCACATTAACATAATCAAGGGAGAGATAAAAATATCCTGATGCTCATGCCACAGGCCATAACAATTGAATGAGAACCCTGGGGCTAGAACCCAGGCAATTGTGTAAAGGTCCACCACCTGATTGTAATATGTGGTGCCTGTGGTGAACCATTAGGCCAGCAGCATCTGAATCACCTAGGAATCTTTAGACCTGCAAATAATCAGGCCCCACCCTAGCCATACTGAATCAGAAACTCTGAGGGTGGGGCCCAATGATCTGTGATTTAACAAGTCTTCCAGGTGATTTTAATGCTCACATTTGAGAATCAGTAGATGGTGAAGTGGTTAAGCTAACTTAACCACTAGTGGCTAAGCTAACTTAACCACTAGTGGCTACTAACGGAAAGGTGGCAGTTCCAACCCACCACTGTGCCACCAGGGCTCCCTGGAAAGATTACGAGCTTGGAAATCCTATGGAGCAGTTCT
>NW_004443969.1:15702824-15712731 GCF_000243295.1 Trichechus manatus latirostris | reverse complement strand
AATCCAAGGCTTTGTTCACAGTACTCTCTCCTTCTCCAAATTTTCTGTTTAAAAAAAAAAAAAAAGGTCTTAGGAGGAGCCAGGGCAAAGAGACTTCTAGTAACATAAAACAGACTTTTGCATAGGTCTTCAATTAAACTACAGAGAGCTGCTCCTGCACGGAAGAGCAGCTAACAAGCTAACAGACTGCTGTAAGCAAACATATCCACCTCTGATTATCCAGGTGGAGAGGCGTTCCTGATATGCAGTAGGTACAATGTAAAAATGTAATGGTTCCTATATAATCATAAATAATGGACTCACCTGATATGTAGATATTCCTCTAGTCCATAACAGTTTTAATTATTTTTCTTTACAGATGAGCTGCCTTTCGGTTATTTTCTCCCATGTTTTTGCCATAACATGGTTAATCTATCCCTGAAAAAGTGAACGTTTAACAGCAATTCAGTATTCTTGGAACATGGAGCACTGGGGACAGTAACAGATCTGGTGATGGAAAATTAAGTAGGCATCAAATCATGGATGGCCTTGGTGCCATGCTAAGGGGTTTGGCAGGGGGAAGCCACCAGAGAGTTTCAAGCAGCAGAATGACATGCTCAGATTTACATTTTAGAAAGATCACTCTACTGTTTCCTCAGCAATGGCAGTTGGGAAAATGAGAAGTGATGAGGCCCTGAACTAAGCAGTTTCAGTGGGACTGGAGAGGAAGGAAAGCATTCCTGAGATAATAAGGATGAAGGAGTAAAGTGGGCTTGCTCAGTTTGGATACGGAAAGGCAATGGAGGTGAGGGAAAGGCAATGGAGGTGAGGAGGGAGAAAAAGAAAGAGAACTGCCAGGTGTGCACCTCTGATGACAGAGTGCAGGTCATTCACTGGAAGAAGTCTACTGGGAAAAAAGCATGAATGGGAAAATAAAATGCATTTTATTTTTATAATGTTAACTTTGAGGAGCCTTTTCAGGAATATTAAGTTTAAGGTTATATCCAGGTAGATACTATGCAGTTGGATACATTGAATGAAAATCAAGAGGATATTTAGGCACAAGACAGAGATTTTGGAGTTATTAGCATAGGATGTAGTTAGTGAGAATGGCTTAACCCCACCCTCCACTGGCCCACCAGTGTTCTCTTTCAGCTCTTGGCTATTTCTTCTTTTATCAATGCTATTTCTTTTGATACTTATTCCTATATTTATCGCTTTTTTTTTAAAGTTTCAAATACTGTTCATTGACTTGCTGTTCTACTCTGACTTACAGGGTTGCTATGAGTCAGAACTGACCCGACAACAGCGGGTGTGGTTGTTTGCTTTTTTTAGTTTTATTGACTTGCTACAATTTTATAACGGAAGCCAGAGATTTAGCTTTCTTAAGCCCTCTGCCCAACATGCATTTCACTTCTTTGGCCTAAAGTTCTCTATTTCCTTGCTTCAGTCTAGTCTGATTGATCTCTGGGTTTGTTGCTGCTGTCATCACCGGGTCTCTGTTCACCTACACCTTGTGGACTCCTTTGCTGATGGTGTCTGTTTCCTAGGTCCCATGCATTCATTCCCAGTTTACTCCCTTGTTTTAGAGAAGTACAGCTTCCAGCAGCTTTCTGAGAAAGGCATTTTTGTCTATACAACAAATGTCAGAAAATGTCTTTATTCTACCCTTACGTTTGACTGGCTGGGTACAGAAATCCAGGTTGAAAATCATTGTATATCAGATCTCTCAAGGCATGCTTGATTGTCTTCTCAATTTTAATGTTGCTTTTGAGAAATCCACCGCTATTCTGATATTGGTGCCTTTTATTATTAGCAGCTTTTTCTTTCTAGAAATATTTAGAATCATATCTTTGCCCCTGCTACTCTGGCACTGCAAGAAAATGTGTGCCTATTTTCATTCATTTTGCTTGGAACTTGTTTGGTTATTTTAATCTGAAAATTTATGCCCTTCAGTTCTGGAAAATCATGTTAAATTTTTTTTTTTATGATTTTTTTTCCTTGTTTCTCAATGATTTTTCTAAACTCATCATTTAGATGATTTATTTTCATTTTCTATTTCTTTCTCTTTTTTTTAATTTCCTTGGGGATTTCTTCATTATAGTAGTTTTAATTTCTAAGAGTTTTATTTTGGTTTCTCTAAATATTCCTTTTTTACTCCTATTCTTACTTCAAACATATACTTTCTATCATAACTCTGAGGATATTAGTTTATTTTTATTTTGTTTTGTTTTCTATTTTCTCTGCTGTTTCTGTTTCCTCTGAGTATCTATTTTTACTGTTTATTTGATTTGGTCTCTTGGTCATGGTGGAAGCTTTCTTCAATTATTTGATGTTTCTTGGCTATCCCTTCACCTTTCTAATGACTGGAAATTTTGTGTTCAAGAAGCACAGTTTAGGTATCAAGTCGATTCCAACTCATGGTGACCCCATGCATTTCAAAGTAGAATTAAGCTCCGTAGGGTTTTCAATTACTGTACTGTGATCTTTGGGGATTAAATCACCCGGCCTTTCTTCCCAGGTGCCTCTGGGTGGACTCAAACCTCCAACTTATGATTAGCAAACAAGCATGTTAACTATTTCCGCCAAAAAGTGAAACCCTCTAATTTCTCATTTAGGGACTATAAGCCAGCTTCATCAAAGTGTGGAAAAAAGGGTCTGAGAAGTTTAATGATTCAGCTTGTAGGCCTATGGTTCTTAAACCTGGTTTCACATTAACATAATCAAGGGAGAGATAAAAATATCCTGATGCTCATGCCACAGGCCATAACAATTGAATGAGAACCCTGGGGCTAGAACCCAGGCAATTGTGTAAAGGTCCACCACCTGATTGTAATATGTGGTGCCTGTGGTGAACCATTAGGCCAGCAGCATCTGAATCACCTAGGAATCTTTAGACCTGCAAATAATCAGGCCCCACCCTAGCCATACTGAATCAGAAACTCTGAGGGTGGGGCCCAATGATCTGTGATTTAACAAGTCTTCCAGGTGATTTTAATGCTCACATTTGAGAATCAGTAGATGGTGAAGTGGTTAAGCTAACTTAACCACTAGTGGCTAAGCTAACTTAACCACTAGTGGCTACTAACGGAAAGGTGGCAGTTCCAACCCACCACTGTGCCACCAGGGCTCCCTGGAAAGATTACGAGCTTGGAAATCCTATGGAGCAGTTCTACTCTGTCCTATATGGTTGCTATGAGTCAGAATTGACTCCATGGCAATGGTTTTTTGTTTGTTTGCGTTTGGTTTTTTGGTGGCTTACTCTCAGTATCCTACTGGTTCAGCCTCTCCAGAGGGTAAATTTGTAGTCTTTGACCAGGACTGAGGAGAGGGCACTCCCTGACTATGTACACCGGGTTCTAGCTGCTTCTTAAATTGACTAAGCTTTCAATTGCGTCTGCCTTCCTTTGCTTAGAGGTCTTACCAAAAAACCAAACCCACTGACATCCAGTCAATTCTAACTCGTAGCAATCCTATCAAACAAAGTAGAACTGCCCCACAGGGTTCCAAGGAGGAGCTGGTGGATTCGAACTGCCAACCTTTTTGGTTAGCAGTTAAATTCTTAACCACTGTCAAGGCCTTTTAAAGGTCTTAAGGCCCTCAATTTCTGATCTATTCTGGGTTTCTACAGTGCAAAGTAGCCTGCATCTGACCTCCTTCCATTGCAGGTTTAAATTTTAAATTATTTGCTAAATCAGTCACCTATCATCATCTGCTTTCAACCTACTACTATTTTTTATTGCTATCATCTTACTTCTATTCCTTGTCCTAGTAGGTTTAGGTCTTTTTCACTGCTTTCTTGTAATTTTTTATATTTCAGGAAAGAATAGAAATAGAATAACTACCAGATAAAATACAGCATGCCCAGCAAATTTGTATTTCAGATAAACAACAAATAATTTTGTAGTATAAGTATATCCTAAAAAAATATTTGTTTATCTGAAATTCAGATTTTACTGGTCATTATATTTTCTATTTTAAACTTAAATGGCTAGTGTTGAGAAAGTCTAATTTTTTAAATCACAGTTTTCAACAATCCTTTCATAAGTAAATATTCTTACTCTGAATATTTAAAAAGTAAGTTATTAATTGTTGGATTAAATTTTAAGAAAATGAACATTATTAAATTTTAATAATTATAATTTTTAAATATAATTAAAATTAACTGAAATACATGTTGCAACTGTCTTTAATTGGGGATAATACTTTAGTTCAATTTATATTTTCAAGATATCTTTGTACTGTGAAGTGTGAGAGGAAAATAAAGTAAGAGACACAAATGTGATTCTAAGTAATCACACAGTCCAAAACAAAGTTCCTTATATAAGATGGATATTTTTAAAAGATAATATTTTAAATGATATTTAAGAGAGAGAATATCAGGGAATGGGAGATAGGTCTTATTTAAATTTTTTCAAAGTTATGCATTGTTAAGGGAGATATTTTTAAAGGTATTTATTTCCCATATCATTTCACAAGTATTTTGGGAATATCTACATCATTCAAAAGAATGCAAAGCATTGTGAACAATACAAAGAAGTACAAGACATGATCTTTGTTCTCAGGAGCTTTCATCTCTGGATAAGGAGTCAAAATTAGTACAAATGAAAAGGAAAACAATTAATTGAATATAAAACCACGTGATTCTACCAGTAAAGGCCTTAGAATCATTGAGAAGGAAGAGTCAGCGTGGCACAGCTAGTCTGAAACACTTTGCTGAGGGTGAAGGTTGCGCCTGAGAAATGAAGGCTGAGTATAGTTGAGTTATATGCATATTAAGATGTGGAAACCAAGTAAGTAAAAGAATGGACTGTGCCATATTCTTCAAAACACAGTCTACAGTTATTTATTTTCTACTTTTTTTACTCATTTCTTATCTTCCTTTCCTCACTAGAAGATAGTTTATATAGGTAGCAATCTTATTTGTCTTGTTCTCCATCATTTTACCACCATCTAGAATGTTGTTATGTGCCGTCAAGTAGATTTTTACTCATAGCGACCCCGTGTGACAGAGTACTATTGTCCCATATGGTTTTCTAGGCTGTAATCTTTATGGGAGCAAATCGCCAGATCTTTCTCCTGCAAAGTTGCTGGCTGGGTTTGAAATGCCAGTCTTTTGTTTAACAGCTGAGTGCTTAACTCTTGCACCTCCAGATGCCCAGTAATCGTTGATTAAATGAATGAATGAGTAGTATAAGGTTATAAGACTGAGCAGAAGCTGGAAACGAGTCTCATCAGGTGGGATAAATTCAGATTATGTAGGGCTTAAAAACCTGATAGAGAATTTTCAATTTGAGATAGTGTATAACTAAACCACCAAAAACACTAAACCCCTTGCTGTCGAGTCGATTCCAACTCATTAAAGAATCTTGAGCAAGAATTAGCCAGTTGCTGTCAAGTTGACTCGACTCATGGCAACCCCATGTGTGTCCAAGTAGAACTATGCTCCATAGGGTTTTCATTGGCTGATATTTAGGACATAGATCACCAGGCATTTGTTTTGAGGTGCCTCTGGGTGAACTCAAACCTCTGATCTTTCGATAAGCAGCCAAGAGCATTATGACTTTAGTCAACTATACTTTTATTTTAACATTGCTAAAATCGTTAACGTTTATATCCCTGGTGGCGCAGTGGTTAATAGCTACCGCTGCTAACCAAAAGATTAGCAGTTCGAATCTACCAGCAGCTCTTTGGAAACCCTATGGGGCAGTTCTACTCTGTCCTGTAGGGTCGCTGTGAGTCAGAATTGACTCCATGGCAACGGGTTTTGTTTTGTTTTACTGCAACCACAGCAAGCCTTCTGTGCTTTATTTAAAAACCGACTTTAAAAGCTGAAAACTTGTAAACGGCATTTATTTTACTTATCTTGACTTTGTAAATATTGTTTCATGCTGAAACAAATGGTACGCTAAGATTACATTTCTTTCCTTCCTGTTTCAATGTCTTGACTGCTGGGTCACTGCAAAAAAGGAATAACCTTAAGGCCAATTGTATACTCTTTCTTTGATTTAATCATTCATTAATTGCTTCATGTTTGGGCCATAATTTAATTGCACAGCCTTTTGATTTTCTAGATTTAATTTTTGGTTATTCTATCAGTGCCTTTACAGTATGTTCAAATTTATTCTAAAGTCTCAAACATAGTGTCTACTCATATGAATGTTTACCTTCTTTCCTTCCTTTGTTCCTTCTTTTTCTTCCTTCGTTCCTTCTTTCCTTCCTTCCTTCTCCTATCTCTCTCTCAACCTTCCTTGGATACCTTAGTCCCAGAACCTTCCATTGTCGTTGTCCAATGTGGACAGCCTTTTTTTTTTTTTAAAGTTTGCTGCATACCTTACCTTCTGGTACTTCCCTTTGCCTTCATCCTTGATTAAATTTCCTGTTTTTAGATTTCATATCATTATCTTGATTCATTTTCTCATTTTACTCAAGCTCAGCTTCCAGTTTTTTCTTAGGAAAGCATTTATAGGAGAAGAACTTACATATACATATACATAAATACATGTGTGTATATATATACATATATACACATATATACTTACCCCACCTTTCCCACACTTAATTACTTCTACTTGGTGTAGAATTCTAGCTTGATTATAATTTCCTCTAAGAATTATGAAGGCATTTCTTCATTGTCTTCTTGTATCTAACACCAATGAAGAGAAGTCTGATGCAAGTTTGATTTTTGTTTCTTTGTAAGTGACTTACTTTTTTCCCATTTGGGGACTCTTAAAAGTTTTAACTTAAACATGGTATTCTGAAATTCCACAAACATATGTTCACTTTTTCTGTTGTTTTTGCTGGCAGATCCCTAGCACAGTGGTCCTCAAACTCTTTGGTCTCAGGATCCCTTTACACTCTTAAAAATTATTGAGGAAACCAAAGATCTTTTGTTGATGTGGGTTATACATATCAATAGTCACCATATTAGAAATTAAACCTGAGAATTTTTAAAAAATATTTCTTTATAAATTTATTTTAAAGTAAACACAATATAAATAAAGAAATTTAATGAAAATCATTATCATTTCTAAAAAAAATGTGAGGAGAGTAGTAATGTTTTACATGTTTGTAAATCTCTTCACTGTCTGACTTAATAGAATATAACTAGATTTTCATATCTGGTTCAACAGATGTTTTGTTTAAAGTATATGCAGTTAAAAAAAGCAGAATTATTTTAATAGCGTTTGCAGATAATTGGGCATATATTTCTTTAAAACTATACCAAAATTCAGCAAGTGATAGTTATTTTCAGGTTAGCTGCAGTGGCCACATCATTGGACTTTTGTCCTCTGTCATTAAAATCTGTTGGTCTAGCTTGTATTTTTAATTGATCATTTAGGCAACCGTCAAAGTCTATCACTTTTATCACATGAATCGCTCAGCTTTTATGCAAATTCATGGGTGCAAATAATAAGATAAGTGGATGGCTACTTAGCTTCACCAACATAAGCTAAGTTCCATGTCAACATGTCGGGAAAGGGATGACTCAACTCCATCCATGAAAGGGACCAGTATAGAGACAAGATTAACAGCACTGACTCTGAAATTAATGCTTGATTCATAACCTGAGGCCTCCATTTTATTTATGATCCAGTGAAAATTGTTTAATCTCTCTTTGCCTTAGTGTTGTTAACTGTAAAATGGGATGATGATCATAGTAGTACTTACTTTGTAGAGTTGTTGTGAAGATTAAATGAATCAATCTATGTATAGTGTCTAGAGTTGAGCCTGGTACAATATACGATTCGGTAAGCAAGAAAATAAGATCCAATAATTATTACTGATGTCAATGTTATTATTGTTGGCAATACTGCAACTGAGCTCTGGTTTAGTCAAAACATCATGGCATTGCAATGAGCATAATTATCCTTTGATGATATAGACTGCATTGCTTTGCTAATAGAATTAAATGAGCTTACTTGAACGTCTAGGTAGAAATTGTTTTGTGGTCTCAATTGTTATTAAATAGATTCCTTTTTTTGTCAGTTCAACTTTTACAGGTGTGCAATTTATGGACATCAATTATATTAATCGGCTATGCAACCAATTCTTTTTGAAAAAGTC
This sequence comes from Trichechus manatus latirostris, assembly GCF_000243295.1. Taxonomy (NCBI): domain Eukaryota; kingdom Metazoa; phylum Chordata; class Mammalia; order Sirenia; family Trichechidae; genus Trichechus; species Trichechus manatus. The sequence continues at coordinate 15,704,685 of NW_004443969.1, read as the reverse complement.
TAAACTGTTTGAAATCTTTAAAATTATGCATTTCATTTAAATTATTGAATTATCTTAAAAATTTTAATGTAGACAGAAAGAACACAAGTTTTGGAGACAGAAAGATAAAATATGTAATTTTTATTAAGTTATTTTCAAGATCAGGTCCTTCATCTATGAAATGAGAGTAACAGTTCCTTAAAATTTTGCTATGACAATTAGAGAAAATATAGTAGTAAATGCATAATTCTCACTAGAATCCTAGCTGTCTGAGGGTCAGGATTCTTTTTTATTTAATCTGCTGCACATTGCATTGTCTAACACCGAATGAGCTCTTGATACAAGTGAACAGTGTAAATTAATAAATTTTGGACAAAAGAGCACAAACTGTGCAAAAAATAGAAGAGGTTACTCTAACTGTGAAGAAACCACAGCAATAGATAGTACCAATGATCAAAAGCATTGCACACTTTAAATAAAAATTGGGAGAACAATATCTTTTTTGTAATTATTATTTAGATGTTTGGTTGGATTTTATCATTGACATACATATATAATATAAAGGTACTACATTCATGTGTTAAGTATGTAAATCAAAAACATGTATTTCATATTAATTTAAAATATGCTTTTATTTATACCATGTCTCTTTCAAGGAAAAAGAAAAGTCAAGGATCACTAATTATAGAGGGCGGAGGAAAATTTGAACAATCAAATGTCACTATGGTTTGCATTTTTAAAAAGTTAAAGTGATTTTACTGTTTCCCTTAGAAACAGAGTTGAAAATACAACAAAAGAAATCAGAAAATATTATAGTTTAATAGCTGTTTATTATTATTTAATAAGATGACTATCTTTTTCTTTAAAAAAAAAAATCTTTCATTTTTGTAGATAAGAAACTGTGGTGGGCAGACCAAAACTTAGCTCAGCTGGGAACCTGCAGCAAAAGGGATGGAAGAAACCCCACCGTCCTACGAAATAAGACTTCTGGGGTTGTTCATATGAAAGTGTATGATAAAGAAGCACAGCAAGGTAAAGCACAATGTAGTGAATGTGTGCACCTTTTGAATATATAATGGTCTCTTTTCCAATATTATTTTCTGAATTCAGCAATTGAAGGTCCCTATTCTTGCTTCTAATAAAAAAAAAAAAAGAAAAATGCGGCTTAATACTGTAGGAAAAAAATGCCTTTAACATAAATTGTATAACAAGCATTCAAAACATTAGCAAAACTTCCCTAGGCATCTTAATTTTTTAAAGGGATTTTAGCCAGATGTTGATTAAAAAATAGAAGAATAAGAAAAAAAAAAATCCCAGCAAAATATATACAGTATGTAATTAATTTCAGATACTGAATGAACTAATGGACTTCATACAGACTATGTCGACATGAAAATTTCATATCCAAAAGCACTGCATTGTTTGGCTCTAAGCATTTTGTGTTTTTGTTTTTCCTTGTCCAAATGATGTGCCGTGAAATGGAGTGAGAGAACTAACAGATGGTTTATATAGGTGGACTTGTCACATTGCCCAAATGGCAATTAGATTAGAGATGCCAACCGATACAGCCCTACATCTGCCAGTTTCTTCTTAGTTTTTGCTCTATGATCCATGACATTAGCAAAACTCCCCTAGTTGAGTGAATACATTTTTAAAAATGTATTCACTTTCTGTATTCGATTTTCCTACTTCACTCTCTACCATGAAAATCCTTAGCTTCATGTGCTTTTTATTTAGGAACAATTTTGAAGAAGATTTTTGGATACTAAGGAAAGGAGTTTTCATATGAAGGATTTTGGTCATGTAGACCAAAGCAGAGAAGTATAGTGTAAGAATAGAGAACCAAGGAGATCACGTTTTAGTTTTTAAGGCAAGTGACAAC
>NW_004443969.1:15679013-15699759 GCF_000243295.1 Trichechus manatus latirostris | reverse complement strand
ACCAACTGACAAGGACCTCCTAACACTTAGAAATCAATGGTATAATATGATGAAGCTTAAAATGCAGTGAAAAATACCGTTTTTACTAGAAGAATCTGTTGATCAAAGCATTTGTATTAAAGACAATTCCATTAACAGAATTACTGCAGGTAACTTAAAAGCTTCATTAGTATGAAATATGAGCAATTTAGGATTATTTAAGGTGTTAACATTATTACCTCTTTGGATTTCAAAGTACAATTAGCCACTTCATTTATCATTTTTCACATAGATCACTGGAGAGTTGAGACTTCTTGTTAGTCAAGTGGACTGTCTAGCTCCATGAGAGATGTGTGGCATGAGGCTTGAACATCAATATCATTCCAAGATATTCAGCCATGCTAGTATTTCTAATTTCATATACAATCATTACCTAAAATATTATTTTTTTAAAAAAAATTCTCATTTTTTTCTATTTCAGTCTATATTTAATAGACAAGAGATATTTACTTATTGTAAAGGAAGGCTAATTTCATGATCTTTTTTTTACTTTTTCTCTTCCTTAGAAACTAAACAAATGATACATGAAAAGTGTATTTTTAGTGTATATACTACATAATTGCTAAAATATATTAATTTTCTTATGTATACAAATAAATATAATGTAAATCTATTATTATTGCAATTTTATTTAAAAATGTGAGGCCCCACATTTTCTTCTCTTCATATATTTTTAATATTAATAAAGCTATATAACCCATCATTTTCAACTCTTTTTACAGATTCATTCTCTTCCCTAGCCTCTTTTTCTTTACGTCTTTGATTCTGTTATTTCCCCTTCTCTCCATCTGGTGCCTCTTCAGACTGTACAATTAAGCATCAACTGTCAGTCTCTTCCCAGTCTTTCAGTATTTAATGGTTAAAAAAAAAAAAAAATCTATACCTAAATCCATGTCTCTATAGATTGGCATTGGGCTCATATAGTTAGACATGCTTCCTATGAAATGAAATATGCAATATGGTCAGTATAAAGTTACTGCAAACCTATAAATATACTTGTCTTATTAAAAATAGTAGAGATCTGAAATTTCATCTAACTATTATAAGTCATCTTGGGAAAAAGGGAAATGACTCAGTCTTCGTTAGTTTATATAGATCAAAGACTACAGCCTTCAGTACGTGTTACACCTCAACATAAAGTAAACAAAAATCCTCACAACTGGGCCAATAAGCAACATCATGATAAATGGAAAAAATATTGAAGTTGTCAAGAATTTCATTTTTCTTGGATATACAATCAGTGCCCATGGAAGCTGCAGTGAAGAAATTCAAAGATGCATTGCACTGGGCAAATCTGCTGCAAAAGACCTCTTTAGAGTGTTACAAAGCAAAGATGCCACCTTGAGGACTCAGGTGTGCTTGACCCAAGCCATGGTATTTTCAATCGCCTCATATGCATGTGAAAGCTGGACAATGAATAAGGAAGACCAAAAAAGAATTGACTCCTCTGAATTGTGGTGTTGGTGAAGAATATTGAATATACCATGGACTGCCAGAAGAAAGAACAAGTCTGTAATGGAAGAAGTACAGCCAGAAAGTTCCTTATAAGCGAGTATGGTGAGACTTCGTCTCACGTACTTTGGACATGTTGTCAGGAGGAATCAGTCCCTGGAGAAGGACATCATGCTTAGTAAAGTAGAGGGTTATTGAAAACGAGGAAGACTCTCAATGAGATAGATTGACACAGTGGCTGCAACAATGGGCTCAAATATAGCAACGACTATGAGGGTGGAGCAAGACCAGGCAATGTTTCATTCTGTTGTATGTGGGGTCGCAATGAGTCGGAACTGACTGCGCGGCACCTAACAACAATAGTTTATATAGAAAATAAACGTAATGATTCCAAAAGTTCAGAGAAACTTCAAATTCTATCACATGGCTCTATATAAGACGGAGTTCAGCATTGACTGAACAGGCAGGTATAGAAAATGAGCAGAGAATGTGGTAGGTCTCCCGATGAGAAATCCTCTAAGTTGAGAGTATTTTGCACTTCAAAAATAATAGGGTTTTTGACAGGTTCGATTGAACAATTAAATCCCATCAGACTATCTGGATTCAGGAGATGATAAATAATGAGCTCCATTGGTATTTTGAATTTTCCGTAGATCACTACTGATATATAGCTTTCATCATGCTTTGTAATTCTCAGTGTATTTATTACAGTTCATATTAGAGCTTGAATATCCTGTAAATGGCACTGCATGTCCTAAAATAATAAAAATGTTGTAAAAATTGGATATTTAATGAACTTGCTGGGTAAGATTGTAAATTACTTAACTTCATGCCAACTGCTTTAATTAGCACACTCGGCCTACCAAATTCAATGGAACATCTTTATAGAATGCCTACCTGTGATTATTTGACTGATATTTGTCATTGCTACTATACAGCAATTAGAATTAATATGCTAATTAATTAGATGACTCTTATGAGTGTGTTTTTAACATATTTTGGAAGGATTGCGTTCCAAAGAATGGGAAAATTGTTTTTTAGAATTAAATAAATAAATACATACATTCTTCCTTTAATGACATAATCTTTGAGTTGTTAGTAATATAATTTAACAACTATTCTTGTGACAATTTTGGATAAATTATTCTTGCTAAGGAAGCAACTGTAGAGTTGATGTAAAATTCAGAAGTTACAAAAGAAAGATTTCCTGGTTTCTATGAGCTGAAGTTTTAAACAACTATTACAGTATTCATGACAAACCAATTTCCTTTTGTGGTTTCCTAAAATTATGAATCTTCCAATGTATCCTTGTTTACCAGTTTTGAAGAGCAGAATTCAACCATAATCTTTATATTCAAGAAAACAAAGTCTGATACAAACAAGTATGAGACAGCTGTTTTAAGAAATCAGAATAGCATAAATATTTGATCAAATCATTGATATTGAATAAAACTCCTTTTTTTGAATTTTACTTTTATTCTTTCTTTCTTTTCTTAATATTATACAGGCAGTAATTCTTGCCAACTAAATAATGGTGGATGCTCTCAGCTTTGTTTACCAACATCTGAAACTACAAGGACTTGCATGTGTACGGTGGGATATTATCTTCAAAAGAACCGCATGTCATGCCAAGGTATAAGGTCTTGAAAAAGCTTTGATGCATTTACTTCATTTACTTCATCTAACATTATATGTCATGCAGATTTTAGGTGACCAAAGTCAGTTAAAAAAACATTAAAAAAAATGCTAGCTTGTTATTAGTTTATTGGCACATTGCTTTGTATTATTTATACAGGATTTTAGAGTAAATAGGATATTTAAAGTAGATAAATGTCTTCCTAACAATTTCTACTTCAGGAACTGCAGTTTGTTATCACAACTTTAACCAAATCCAGTGGCAACTACCATTGAATAGGAGAAAACTGAAGTAAAAAGAAGTGGTTGATTAGCTGGAATTACATCCAGCTTGTATTTACTTATCTTTACTTTTTTTCAACTAAGAAAAAAGCCCCAGAGAGAACGTGAGGGCTCTGTGCTTAACTGATGGAGAAGAGCACGGAAAAAGAATTGGAAACTAAGAAATCTATCTCCATTTCTTGTTTCGTAGAGTCTTGTTTTGTGAGTCTCAAAGAATGTCAATTCTAGAGGGATCTTTTCAGTCCAGAATCATAGCTTAATTTTATTTTAAATAATATTCCAATCTTATATGAGAAATATATGTATCAGTACCATTATTTATTTTACTATCAAATACTTATATGGCACTTACTACATGCCAGGTACTGTTCCAAACACATTACACATACTAGCTCACTTAATTCTCATAGTAACCTTTTATGGTAAGTGTATCATTATCCCATTTTACAGAAGAGGAAACTGAGACACAGAGAGGTTAAGTAACTTGTCCAAGTCACACAAGTAGGAAGTGGTGGAGACAAATTTAAACCCAGACATTCTGGTTTTAATAAGAAAATATGTATATATAAATCATTTCTATTAGAAAAATCCATAAGCATCAGCATGTAGAATTCTGGTAGTGTATGTGTGTATACACACACACACACACACACACACAGAGAAACGTACACTTACTTTACAACATGCTTTTGATCTGGGAAAAGCAAGCTATTATTAGTAAAAATTAAGCACTTAGAGTATTTTTAGTGTTCCAAAGGATTTAAGAAGTCTAACTGTCCCATTGGAATTTAAGTCATAGAAAAATAACAGTGCTATAGTTAGAGAAAAAAATAAAGAAAAGCAAAACATATCTAAAATCAAAGTTTATTTTCATATATAAGCAACGAGGTGCTTAGATTTTAGAGAAGAGGGAGTCGATTTTGGTTGTAAACCAGGTATTCCTCCAAGAAGAATTACCTCCCTCAGTGTTGAAGAAAGCATGGCCCTCAGGCCGGTAGCATAATTGTCAACTGCAAGCTTGTAGAAATGTAAATTATCAGGACCTACTAAATAAGAAACTGGGAGTAGGGCCCAGCAATCCGTGTTATAACAAATCCTCTAGGAGATTCTGACGCATACTCAAGTTTGATAAACACTAATTGTGACCCACCTTTCAACTGGTCAGGAAGTGTGGTATATAATCTTTAAAAAAGAAAGAAAAAAGTTAAGAAAAAATTTTACGAAAGTAAATTTAGAGTGTTCAGATAACATTAATGAAATGAGTTTTAGTCTGAAGTGTTCATTTTGAGCTTCCTCTCACCCGCATTTAGGTATAGAATCCTTTCTTATGTACTCTGTGCATGAAGGAATCAGGGGAATACCTCTTGAACCAAGTGACAAAATGGATGCTTTGATGCCCATATCAGGAACCTCATTTGCTGTGGGAATCGATTTCCATGCAGGTAAGTAGCTGTTTATTCATAATTTATGTATAATGTATTCGCTTGATTTATTAAACTTGATGGCAATATAACCTTTCTATCTGTACTCTGATGGTCAAGATGAGAAATAAGGATGAAAATTAGAGGTGGATTTTTAATCTATCGCTAATTCTTCTAAACATGTTTTAGATGAAAACATCAAGTAAAATTTTCCTAATATATAGCATTTGAATTACAGGTAAATTAACATGTCGTGATTGGCATTTGGTTGCTTCATTTTTATTTTTCTCTTTGTTTATTAATGACACCTTTACTTTTTCTAGTCTATAAATATAAAGGAGACATATAAGGTATTTTGATCTAATATATACTTAAAACGTAATATTATTTGAAATATTTTCAGGATATGATTATCCATTCTAATGCAAGCAGTGGAAAACGAAATCCGAATAATGGGAAAAATGATCTATGCTATGCAGTTTTAAATTACGTTTGAATACAGTATGTATCATTCTGGAGTCAGGTTTACTTTACCTTCTTATGTTTTAGCAAACACTGAAAGAAGGCAGATTGGACACTAACATTTGGTATGGATAACATAAATGTATGATTGGGAATTGATGGTAGACACTTTTAAATTTATTGAAGAAAATAAGTTTATTTTTTAATGCTAATTGCTAAATTTAGATGTAATCTTAACATTGGGTACTCTTCTCTCATTGATATTCAAACATATTATTCTACACTTTAGACTTCAAACTTACAAAAACAAATCTCTTCACCTTTCATCCAAAAATATGCTTCCTGATTTAATGTTTTAGTGTTGAAGATTCACATGCATCTTCTTGGTGTTTTTATACGTATAAAGACTTAATTTTGTCTAATGTCAAAATACGTATGGCTCTTTGGTTTATAATCTTAAAAAAAAAAAGTCCTTAAGCATCTGCATGCGGGCTTCTGGTAGTAAGCTTATTTTTTCCCCAGCTATAACACAATTTGTTTAATCATGTGTTAATGAAATTCTTGGCTACAAATTAATCAGTTCCTGGGGATCTTCACAAACTTCTCAAAGATGACTTTTCTGAATTATTTGGTGCCAAATGTTTAGGATTGCATAAAAGCAAACTTGCTACAATTTTTAAAAGGCCTTTCTCAAAAGAAAATACAGACGAATATAGCATATTTTATTGAAAAATATGCTAATTTTGCCAAAACAATATGCTAATTTTGCCAAAATCATAGTGTGATTTTGATCAAAAAGGCTGTTTGTTCAAACCTCAGTATTCATGGAAGGCATAATCTACCCTGCCACCTATTTACGTACATCCTGTTCTTTAGAATTTGATCATATATGACGTTTCAAGTGCAAAGCTAAGAGAATTTTAATTTCTCGGAAAAGATTTTTTGCACATATGTATGTATTTTTAATAAGTCTGTGAACCCTTGTTTCAGCTGACATCACATATTTGATTCTTTTAAAGACTCCATACTGGCTTTTGAAAGTATTTGATAAATTTCTATGAGGCAGAAATATTCTGTTTAGAATATAAATGTTTTGATTAGAGCATTAGGAACTCTCTTGCAACTTAAGGGTAAACTGATTACCAGTATGAGTTGAATTCACTCTCTCGGGTTTTATATAGGCCTTGAAATGTTGAAGTTCAATGTGCCGTGGAAACGTTAGCAATTAGTCTCTTCTACAGGAGAATTTTACTTGCAGAAAATAGTGCTCTTCACGTTATCATAAACTTATTTTGTATCAAAGTAGCATTTCATGAGGAGAAGCTACCTGACATTACATATGATTTTGTGATCATCACATCAGTATCATAAAATTAGGCTGCAAGGATTGTTTTCCTATATTATAGATACCAAACTGAAACCAAACTAGCTGCAGTCAGGTTAATTCCGACTCATGATAACCCCTCGTGTTGCAGAGTAGAACTGTACTGCATAGGGCTTTTGCCATGATTTTCTTCCGAGACACCTCTGTGTGGGTTTAAACCACCAACTTTTCAGTTAGTAGATGAGCACTTAACCTTTTGTGCCACCCAGGGACTCCAGCAAGGCACACAGAATACAGAGATACCTTACAGCTTATATTATACAAGGATACTTTACAGCACTCATTTCTGTTCAGTGTCTGATTTTTCATACTTTTCATATTCTTCATACTGTGCCTGCCTTATTTTTAAATTATATGCTTGTAAAGAAATTATTTTCAGAAATCTATTTCTTCTTCTAAAGGTAAAATTATGTAGCATATGGAATAGCCGTATAGATATAATGTTCAAGAATCTGTAAAAGCTCTACCTGTTAAACCAAAAACAGTAATGCAAAATTTGCTTTGAAACTGTAGAGGGTTAGAGACCTAGGGGCTGGTAGAGCATACAGTGGGAAGAGTCTAGACTTTAGCAACAGATAACTTGGTTTCTGATTCCTGTTCAGCCACTTACTAACAGTGTGACTTTGGGTAAGTTACTTAATTTTTCAGTTTCCTTATTTTTGGGGGTGTAGGAATATTGATATATATGTATGCAAATGTTTGGCAAAGCACCTGATGTACAATAGGTGCTCAGGAAATGTTAACTATATTTAATAATTAAAAAGAACATATTGTAGAAATTAACTTAGGTGATACTCTATATCTATATACGTAGACATAGATATATTAAACAAGCATGTTGTCCTGGAAGCTATATTTAAACTCCTAATTAGCAAGGACTTTTATTTTCCTCTTCTCTTGATAGATACAATATTTTCTATTCAGATATTTGTATAGAATAATAGGTGTTTCTTAACTGCTTGATACAATAAGGGTAAGTTAATTTCCCTAGTGAAGGTGAGCTTAAATATACAGAAGACAAAAACAATCTGTAAAACAGATACTTAAAGATCAAATAACATCACCAGGAATTTAAATCATTAAATGTAAACTTAGAAGGCTAGCATATAGTACTTAAACAATGAGCCGATGAAATATTAATGATGATGATAATGATGATGATGACAATGGTGGTGGTATTAAGAGCTTTTAGCCCCTTCAAATTCCTTTTGTACTTCCATCTGATTTACAGTCTGATACTTTACTATTTGTGTTCCATGAAACTACAGTAGGATCAGAATAAGTGTCAGGAACTTGATTTATAATTGTAGGCAATATACAAGGTCTGAAACTTGGTTAAGTGAAGTTGCTTCAGGGAGAAAATTAAAAAAAAAAAATAACTTGGTTATTCCTTAGAAAGATAGAGGAAACAAACAATTTTTGATGAGATGACCTCTATCTCTTTCAATTTCCATGGCCTTCATGTTTCACCTGATTCCTAGATTCTTCATCTAATAATTCCCTTTGCAGATATTCTAGTTCCTCTTCCTCCATTAATGACATTCGGCTCAGTGACATAATCCTTACTTTAGGAACTACTAAAGTTAAAGATAATAAAATGGAAGGGCACAATTGCTCCTTATTCTAATCAAATGGCTTCCATCATGAGGAGGTGGAGTGGAAAAAGATCATTTGTTAAGTACAATTATCATGATCTATGCAGTATTATTTCATTACTGTAATTTTATTGGGATAAATATACACCCTTTCCTCACTTAACAGCATGGTTAGGTTCCAAAGACTAGGGTGTTATGCAGAATCTATGTTATGCAAAAATGGAGGATGACCACATCAGATCACAAAATGGAGGATGACTACATCATTTGATAACTGCTAAATTACATCATCATAACTACCAAAACACTGAGAATCACGGCCCAGCCAAATTGACACCTAACCTTAACCATCACAGCCAGCATTACTCTCGCTTTGCACCTCAGTGTTCATTACTGCCAGACATACATCTTACATGCACAAAATAGTCAGATACTAGATTTTTTACTATTGTCATAAGTGCAAAATGTTGGATAATGAGATAGTTGATAAGTGAGAAGAAGGTATATTGTTAAAACATATACATTTCATATGGATTAACAGATCTAAATTTTGCTGGGCTTGGTCCTAATGAATTAAAGCTTTTCACAATGAAAGAATTTCTTTCACCAGATGAAGCAATTTTGGATACTAGCCACAGAAGAAAGAATACCCTGTGGCTAGATTTAAAATGTTCAAAGCATTCTTATCACTTCACTGAAAAAGTCCCATTCCACTGAAAAAAAATTTTTGAGCTTTGAAAACCCTTGCCTGCTGAGTGATATTCCTCCTGATGAATGAACACTTCATTTGATGCTTTAAAAGATATATTTTAGTTAGAAGAAAAGCCTTCAAAACAATTCCCATTGCTCCAGTCAGTTATGTGATCTTTAATAAGTTGTTCTCTATTCAGACTCCCCTCTCTTTGGGCATATTTATGACTTTCATATTAATCAAATAATAGAATGTTATTTCAATAGAAGACATGTTATTTATCTGAAATTTTCAATCTTGTATATATTTTTTCATTTTTATCTCTTTTGTAAAAATTTGAGTCATTCAACTCAATGTAAGAAATGTTGATTACTATCTGCTAGGTGTAGAACATCACAACCAAGTTACTATGAAGTATAAAGATAAATAAGAAATAGTTTCCGAGGTAATATATGAATAGATAATCTATAGAGTTTTTTTTTTTTTTAAAGAGAGGGTCAGATGACTATTATCTGGATTCCATTGTTTGGAACTTACTGTGTGGAATACTCTAAGGCTTTTTTACACCATTACATAGTGAACTGGATATTAAGACAATGAAAACACTGAAGGAGAATATGTGATAAAATATCTTTGCCGTATTCCATAGTGAATGTCTCCTATTTACATGAAAGAATCCTTCCATAATAATCCCCTAAAATATACATATATCTTTCAATTTTAGAGCTAGGAAAAGCATTTGATACCATCTAGTAGCATCCCTCATGTTACAGATAAGGAAACTGAACTCCAGAGAGATCAAGAGGCTGTATAGTAATAAGAGTATTGTATTTCCAGTTCTTTCCACTATACCATCTTGCATTTGTACCACAGAAATGAAATTTTATTGAGACCATTGTTGGCATTGCTTCATTTCACTTCTACAAATTTGTGCAGGTAGAAGAGCATGCTGTTTCATTTTAATTTACATATGTAATTGTGTGACTTTAAAACCCGTTTAATAATTGAAACAGGTGATGCTCGAGTGAACAGGTGATGCTCAAGCGAGAGTCTTTTCTTTTCCCCCTATGCCTATAGGCTTACCAACAACAGTTATTTTTTACAAAATTTTTCTTGTAACCACTCTGTCACCAACGAAGGCCACAGAAGAATTATAGAAAGAATTCTTTTGTCAGTAGCAGCCATAGCTTAAGAAATATAATACTGTTGCTTTGGAACATTCTTTCAATTTTATGAAAACCATTTCCTTGGCTACAAAGTGAAATTTTAGGGCTGGTTCAATTTCTTCCTGTTCTTGTGACAATGAACCAATACTATTTTGGGTTGTCATTTCAAACTTGCTTCAAAGACTATCTTTTCAAACCATGTGAACAGTTTGAATGTATTTGTAGATGGGCAAGTCAAGTAAAGCTTTCAAGGTGTAGAGTTCTGTCACAAGAAAACAAAAATTTTTCAACATTATCTGAGAGAGCAGTATCATAAACATGCATTGCAGAAGGTATCATACGTAGATTAAACAAATCATTGGAAATATCCCACAGACACTTTCTGGATAATTTCTGAACTCAAAACATGAAAATAATAATAATAAAAAAAATAGACTTCTGTCAGGCATCTGAATTCTTCAGTCTGAAAAACCAAACCAAACCCATGCAGTTGAGTTGATTGAGACTTATAGCAACCTTATATGACAGAGTAGAACTGCTCCATAAGGTTTCCTAAACTGAAATCTTTACGGGAACAGATTGCCAGGTCTTTTCTCCCTCAGAGCGGCTGATGGGTTTGAACTGCCAACCTTTCAGTTAGCAGCCAAGTGCTTGCTTAACCACTGTACCACTGGGGCTCCTGAATTGTTCAATAGGTTGCCTGAAACTAAAAGCTTCAGAAGTTATACAATAAGCAAATACTAAGTTCAAAACTTTAGTCAACTTATTTGGGGTCTATATTGTTTTATCTGTTATTGAGAGAAATGATTTAGTAAGTATCATGAAACTTCTACTCAGGTATTGAGCACTCTTTGTAAAAGTGAAAGGTCCCTAGATCAGCTTTAACCCATGAACCCACTGTCATCGAGTTTATTTCAACTCCTAGTGTCCCTGTAGGACAGAACAGAACTTCCCCATAGGGTTTCCAAGGCCGTAAATCTTTACGGAAGCAGACTGCCACATCTTTCTCCCACGGCGCAGCTGGTGACCTTTCAGTTAAGAGCCAAGCACTTAACCACTGTACCACCAGGGCTCCTTTAGTTTAGCTTTAGACTAATCTAGTCTGCCTTTTGACACTTTTTTTTTTTTTAATCTTTTTCCCTCACCTGAGTCACTCTGTGGTGCTATGCATCTCTTTTTCTGCATAGCATTCTCTTCAGCAGAGCTATAGGCATGTCTGATAATCTGATGTCTTCCTCTACCTTCTTTCTCATTGACTGACTTGTCAAGAAACCTATTCTGTTTGGGGTTAGTTACAGTAAATTACGAATAGCTGCTAAGAGATTGACAAGTTATCTTACAAAGTACGTTTGAGCAGAGCAAGCATCTTCACCCAAAGCCATAAATCCAATTGAAGGACTACTAAAGATACGTAAGGAAAGTATTTTTATGAGTAGGTAAATCTTTTGGATGTTTTTCAAATTACGCCACACTCTGACTTTCAGACATGAGGTTGGTGTCTTAGTTATCTAGTGCTGCTGTAACAAATACCCTGAGTGGGTGGTTTTAACAAACGGGAATTTATTTCCTCACAGTTTAGGAGGCTAGAAGTCTGAAATCAGGGTGCTGGCTCTAGCGGAAAGCTTTGTCTGTCTGCTCTGGGGCAAAGTCCTTGTCTCTTTTTAACCTCTATTCCTTTGTTCCTTGGTAATCATGTGGCGTGTATCTTCCCCTTTGTGCTTGTTTGCTTGCTTGCTCTTTTAAATCTGCTCAAAAAAGATTAATTTAATACAACCTATAATAATCCTGCCTCATTAACATAACAAAGACAACCCATTCTCAAATGGGATTATAGTCACAGGCATAGGGATTAATATTTACAACACATATTTTGGGGGGACACAATTCAATTCATAACAGTTGGTAACTGTTTATACCCAGAAATCCAGCCCTTGATATGCTGATAGGTCAAATGATACTGTGGAATTCTCTACTGGTATCATTATTATACTTAAGTGCAACTTTAACCTTGAAAAATGTTTTGTTTTTTTCCCTTCTTAGGAAAACCAAGGATATATTAGACCATTTGTCTTTTTGACACCCTCTCTTTAAAAATAAATTAAAAAGCTATGATTCAGCTTCTGAGATTGTTGGCCATTAGTTTTTAATCAAGGAGACAATTTTCTAGTTAATAAGGAAAAACTGAAGTGATTTAATTGATTTTGGGATCGATCATTAGCAAGAAATCTTTAATTCCATTCTATCATTTGTCTTTATTCTTATCCAGAGTCAGTAAGTAATATGTGGATCATTTTGAGGCATAGATGAGAAAAAAAAAAAAGTTTTTTTTTTTCCTATATATTCCTTAGTATGTTTGGAACAGGGACTTGGCTGAAGTATAAAGTATAAAAATAGATAAAATTAAATGCCCACAGGAAGGTTAGGAAGAGGGAGGTTTGGAAGAGGAAGAAATGAAACTAACAACAAAAAACCTTAATATTTATTGAGCACTTACTATGTTACAGAAATGAGGTTAAAAAACCTTACGCATTTGTGTAATTTAATATGTCATAATAATCTTTTGAAGAGGGTGGTATTTTCATTTTAACAATGAAGAAACTGGGTTATGGTATGAGAAATGAATGCAAGGTTGATTTGGAATGACAAATTTAAATTCTGCATTTGAGACTTGTGTTTGGGTTTTGCCCTTGACATTGACATAAAACATGAATTCAGTAACCATTAGTGAAGTAATCAACATGAGATCTCTGACAGTTTTATGATGAGAATTTTAACCTTACTACAATTATGATTGGGAAAGATAATTGACAGGAAATATTGGGGCACAGGCTTTGAGGGAATGGTGATAATGTGATCACCAAATACAGAATTGTCCCTGCCAAAAAAACTATTTCCACCACTGTGTTTCTATTAGTTGTCTATTGCTGTATAACAAATTACCAAAACTTAGCAACTTAAAGTAGCAGACCCTGTGGGTCAAGAATCTAGCCGTGGCCTAGCTGAGTCTTCTGCTTCAAGGTCTCTCACAAGCCTGCGATCAAGGTGTGGGCCGAAGTTGTGGTGTCATCTGAAGCCTCATCTGTGAAGGATCTGCTTCCAAGCTCACTCCTGTGGCTCTTGGCAGGATTCATGTCCTCATTAACTATTGATCTCAGTTACTTGTCATGTGGGCCTCTTCACAGGGAAGCTTACGATATGGCAGCTGGCTTCCCTTAGACCTCATGAACAAAAGAGCAAGAGGGGACACGTGCAAAATGGAAGTCAGACTTTTTGAAACTTAATCCTAGAAGCAATATCCCATCACATTTGTTGCATTCAATTCATTAGAAGTTAATAACTAGGTCCAGCCCACACTCAAAGGAAAGGGATTACAGAAGAGAGTGAGTTCCAGGAGTTGGGATTATTGGAAGCCACGTTAGAGGCTGCCTAATACAATATTATAGGTACTTTATGCGCATTTTCCCTACATGTTGTTGTATAATAAGTGAATTTCGATGGCAGGATTGGAGTTATCAATGATGTTCTTGTATGAATAGCTTCAGTATTCTAGCTTAAACCAAATAAAAATACGTTATTATTGTGAAAGTCCAGGATAATGACCTTGATCCATTTCTTGTCTCAATAAAAATTGGCTAATAGTAGACCTTGACTACCTGGAGAAATCCTGGGCATAAATCAAAAGTAAAGTTAAATAAATTGGCAAATGCCTCACAGATGGAATGGGATAAAACTAGATTTGAACTCACATGTCTGTTTCTTTAAGACCCTAGCTTTCTTCACTCTACTATACAAAGGTAAGCCAAGAGTAAGGAAAGATCCAAGAATATCCCAAAGAGAGTGGGTGTTGGACAACAACAGCAACAAGAATAAAACATGTAATATAAGACACATTCTCAGGTACATCTGACTTCATTCAATATATGAGGTTCTTAAGGTCAGACTGGGGTTACTACTTCTACTGAGAATATAATTCAGTAAGGCTATGGCAGTGGTTCTCAACTGGGACAATTTTGAAACCCATTGAACACTTGGCAGAGTCTGGGGGCATTTTTAGTTGTCCAACTGGAGTGATACCACTGGCATCTAGTGGGTAGAGATCAGGGATGCTGCAGAATAATTCACAGAACAGTTGCTACAACAAAGAATTATTCGGCTCTAAATGCCAGTAGTGCCAATGCTGATAAAAACAGACTAGGGCAACATCTAATATACATTTTAAGTGACTCTAATGTGCACACCAGTTTAGAATCACTATTCTCCTTGGCGGTAGCAGTCCCCAGTATTTTTTTCTTTTGGGTACTATTTGTTATCTGGGTAATCTCATTCCGTAATACCTAGCATTTAATGTCATAAGTCTGCCATATTTGTTTTTGGCTAGCATTCTAGAAAAGTCCCTGAGCAGAAGTCAGCAACTCCCTCCAACCACTTTTTACAGTTTTTGACCAGTGTCTGGGAAAGGCTTTGTGTAATAGTAACTTGCACTAAATCTTTTACTGATAACTCCCTGGCACTAAAGTGCTTTAAGAAAAGATTTTAAAGGAATAGCTTATAGCTGTCTAGGATTGCTTGGGGGATACAAAGGTGTGTAACACCAACGGAATTATTAGAATAGTTACTTTCTTCTTTGTCACTAGGGCAGGCTGAGTGTTGACTGATACTCACTATTCTTAGAATGAGTTCTAGTACTGCCTCAAGTGCTCCTGTCCAGATTTTTGTGGCCAGAAAGGGAGTTCCAAAGTACCTGGCAACTGTTAGTAGTTCTTTATGCTCACTATGGTGCACAGGAGCAATTATTTAAATCCTGTTCCAAAGATAGTATGTTATTGCCCGTCTTTCCCTCTGGGTAAAGCATTTTGCCAGTGAATTTACTCAGGACCATGTTAAGAAACAAAACAAAATAAAAACAAAACCAAAGTGAAAAAAAACTAGAATTCTTCATCCTATAAGTTTGTTTTATTTATTATTCAATCTTACTGAGGACTGAATGAGAAGGTCTAGATGTAAATTAATGTAGAAAAACAAAATCAAATAGAACCAGACCTGGAACTTGATTGTCAGTGTTTAAGGTACTAGCATAGATTACTTAAAGGCTGTGAATCTCCGGCCTTGGAGTATTTTACAGTTAAGACAGACTACCTCTTCTGAATAATGATCTCTCTGTGTCTCTTCCAGCTTTTTGACTATTCAACTTCCAATATTAACGACTTCAACAGTAACAACCTGTAGGCTATTTTTTTTTAAAGCTGTCTATTTTCTGAGTCAATAGTCATTAAAACATATATGAATGGAACTGGTATTAGACTTGCATAGCTTGTATGTAGAAAGTAGACCATATTGTAGAATCTTATTTTCTTCAGGGGATAAAGACAAATATTCACAGAAAAGTTCCTTTGTATTTTGCTTCTTTCCTTACAAATTAAATACTAAAATGCTGCCAAAATTGGTGCTTTCATAGAGTAATTCAAGGTTCTAAATATACGTATGAAAAGTTATTCTCTTAATCGCAAATAAGAGGATTCCAAACATTTATTTTTGTCAAATATAATATATTATTCTGACAAAAAAAAAAAACACAGTTGCTGTGTAGATGATTCTGACTCATGGCAACCTCATGTATGTCAGAATACAACTGTGCTTCACAGGGTTTTCAATGGCCAATTTTTTTGGAAGTAGATCACCAGGCCTTTCTTTTTAGGCATCTCTGGGTGGACTCAAACATCCAGCCTTTCAGTTAGCAGTTGAACATGTTAACTGTTTGTACCACCTAAGCTCGCCACTGTTTTTAATAGGTGTACATTATTATATTATGTGTATTACCATAAACTATTTAACTTTTTCCATACTGTTGGACACTTAGATTTTTGTTTTCAATTTTTGGATATAATTTTTTTTAATATTGGTAATAGTTCCTCGATCACAATTTTTTAAATAGCTATTTTATTAAAATATAATTCATGCAGCATAGAATTCACCCATTTAAAGTATACTAGGCAATGGTTTTTAGTATATTCACAGAGCTGTACAACCATCACGACTTTCAAAAATTAGAATGTTCATCACCCCAAAGAGAAACATTGTATCTTTTAGTTGTCACTCTTATCACCCCCAAACTTCCTCAGGTCTAGGCAACCACTAATCTATTTTCTGTCTCTATAGACTTGCTTATTCTGAACATTTCATATAAAAATTGAATCATACAATAAGTAGTCCTTTGTGACTGGCTTCCTTCATTTAGCATAATGATTTTAAGGTCCATCCATGTTGTAGCATGTATCAGTACTTCATGATGTTTTATTGACAAATAATATCTAATTGTATGGCTATATGACATTATTGTAAAAACAGCCTGGGGCAGTGTCTGACCTCCTCCAACCCCACAAGGGGGAAGGAGAACCAAGATCAACAGCACAAGACTGACTTCCATGAGGTGGAGGCCAGATGATCCTCCTCTCTCCATCATCTTTCCTAATTCTAACACCAACCATCCCTCGCACAGCACACTCTACTTCTCCATTGGGTTCGACAACTTCATTGCAGTGGCCACACAGAACTCAGAGACCATACTCACAATTATGGGGTTTATTAGGGAAGTAACAGCTACAATTCAGGATCAAGAACACTCAAGATACCGTTCTTCTAACAGGATAGTCTTTGCCCAGCAGTGCTTGAAGGCATGACTCTCCTTGGTCCTCAGTCTCCGTCCAAAGGTACTCAGCTTTCTCTCTGCTAGGCTGGTAAGTCCACCGTACCATCTCCTGCTGCCAGGTCTCTGCTGCTGGGGCTGTCCTGCTGGTCTCTCCTTCCTTGGTGGTGGGCTTCACTCTGCTCTGGAATTGGCTCTCTTTTAAGGCAAAACTGACCAATCCCCTTGGTAGGCCACAATTACCCTATCACACGGTTCCGCCCAATCACCTGGGTGGGAGTTATAAGACCATGGCTAGAAAGGCCACACACAAAAGTAATTAATCCACTGCAATTATATTTATCCATTCATCGATTCATAGACTTTGGGTTATGTCTACTGCTTGGCTACTATGAATAAATCTGCTTGGAACATTCATTTACAAGTTTTTGTGTGAACATATGTTTTAATTTAGCTTGGGTATATACTGAGGAATGAACTTGAGAGGTCATATCGTAACTATGTTTAACCTGTTAAAGAACTACCAGACTGTTTTCCAAAGCGTTTGAAACATCTTGCATTCCCAATAGCCCTGTATGAGGTTTCCCTGAGGAAAGGGTCTTTGAGGCTCCTCATAGTGGCATCCTGGAAGTGGACTCCTTTGGAATACCCTGTTAGAGTATAAATCATGACATTCTTTGAACTCTACCTTAAAAAGTGTGCCTGTATAATTTGTGCAAAGCATATGAGAACAAGTGGCTAAATCTTAATTTAGATACTGATTTATAGAAAGGTGAGCAATGTTCACTTTTATTGAAGTGGAATGAGACAGTATAGTTTACCACAAGCCTTGAAGTGAGTGCACAAAGATTATGCAATTGGTTATCTTAGCTATAAAAAAGAAATTATAATATATTTTGCTGATAATGATAAATATTTTGTAATATTGTTTAAAATTTTATCTAAAATGGAAAAATGTTTCTGTAACCACACTATTATAAAATCATAGTTAGAAAATTATTTTATATACTATTATGACATGTAATCCCCCCACTCATCTGTCAGTTTGTTGTACTGTGGGAGCTTGAGTGTTACTGTGATGCTGGAAGCTATGATACCGTATTCAAATACCAGCAGGGTCACCCATGGTGAATAGTTGCAGCTGAGCTTCCAGAGTAAGACAGAATAGGAAGAAGGACCTGGTAGTCTACTTCTGAAAATAATTAGCCAGTGAAAACCTTACAAATAGCAGCGGAACACTGCTATTAGTGCCAGAAGATGAGCCCCTCAGTTTGGAAGGCACTCAAAATATGACTGGGGAAGAGCTGCCTCCTAAAAGTAGAGTCAACCTTAATGATGTGGATGGAGGCAAGCTTTCGAAACCTTCATTTGCTGTTGTGGCATAACTCAAAATGAGAAGAAACAGCTGCAACCATCCATTAAAAATCAGAACATGAAATGTATGAAGTATAAATCTAGGAAAATTGGAAATAGTCAAAAATGGAATGCATAAATATTGACATCCTAGGTACTAATGATCTGAAATGGACTGGTACTGGCCATTTTGAATCAGACAATCACCATGGTCTACTATGCGGGGAATGACAAATTGAAGAGGAATGGCGTTGCATTCATTGTCAAAAAGAACATTTCAAGATCTATCCTGAAGTACAATGCTGTCAGTGATAAGATAATATCTATACGCCTACAAGGAAGACCAGTTAATATGACTATTGTTTAAATTTACGCATCAACCACTAAGGCCAAAGTTGAAGAAATTGAAGATTTTTACCAACTTCTGCAGTCTGAAATTGATCGAACATGCAATCAGGATGCATTGCTAATTACTGGTTATTGGAATGTGAAAGTTGGAGACAAAGAAGGATTGTTAGTTGGAAAATATGGCATTGGTGGTAGAAATGATGCTAAAGAGCTCATGACAGAATTTTGAAAGACCAATGACTTCTTCATTGCAAGTATCTTTTTTCACCAACATAAATGGTGACAATACACATAGATCTCACCAGATGGAGTACACAGGAATCAAATCGACTGCATCTGTGGAAACAGACGATGGAAAAGCTCAATATCATCAGTCAGAACAAGGACAGAGGCTGACTGTGGAACAGATGAGTTGCTCATATGCAAGTTCAAGTTGAAACCGAAGAAAATTAGAACAAGTCCACAAGAGCCAAAGTACAACCTTAAGTATATCTGACTTGAATTTAGAGACCATCTCAAGAATAGATTTGACGCATTGAACACTAATGACTGAAGACCAGACGAGTTGTGGAATGTCATCAAGGACATCATACATGAAGAAAGCAAGAGATCATTAAAAAAAAAAAGAGGAAAGAAAGAAAAGACCAAAATGGATGTCAGAAGAGACTCTGAAATTTGCTCTTGAACATCGAGTAGCTAAAGCGAAAGGAAGAAATGATGAAGTAAAAGAGTTGAATAGAAGATTTCACAGGGCAGCTTTAGAAGGCAAAGAAAAGTATTATAATGACATGCGCAAAGACCTGGAGGTAGAAAACCAAAAAGGAAGAATACACTTGGCATTTCTCAAGCTGAAAGAACTGAAGAAAAAATTCAAGCCTCGAGTTGCAATGGTGAAGGATTCTATGGGAAAAATATTAAACGTTGCAGGCAACATCAAAAGAAAATGGAAGGAATACACAGAATCACTATACCCAAAAGAATTGGTCTATGTTCAACCATTTCAGGAGGTAGCATATGATCAGGAACCTGTGGTACTGAAGGAAGAAGTCCAAGCTGCACTGAAGGCATTGGCAAAAAACAAAGCTCCACAAATTGATGGAATACCAGATGAGATGTTTCAACAAACAGATGCAGCACTGGAAGTGCTCACTCGTTTATGCCAAGAAATTTGGAAGACTGCTACCTGGCTAACCGACTAGAAGAGAGCCATATTTATGCCTATTCCCAAAGGTGATCCAACCAAATGAGGAAATTATTGAACAATGTCACTAATATCACACACAAGTAAAATTTTGCTGAAGATCATTCAAAAGTGGCTGCAGCAGTATATCGACAGGGAACTGCCAGAAATTCAAGCCAGATTCAGAAGAGGATGTGGAACCAGGGATATCATTGCTGATGTCAGATGGATCTTGGATGAAAGCAGAGAATACCAGAAACCAGAGAATACCAGAGAATACCAGAAAGGCATTTGACTGTGTGGATGCTAACAAATTCTGGGTAACGTTGCAAAGAACGGGAATTCCAGAACACTTAATTGTGCTCATGAGGAACTTATGCATAGATCAAGAGGCAGTCATTCAAACAGAACAAGGAGATACTGTGTGGTTTCAAGTCAAGAAAGGTGTGTACCAGGATTGTATCCTTTCACCATACTTATTCAGTCTGTGTGCTGAACAAATAATCTGAGAAGCTGGCCTATATGAAGAACAGGGAATCAGGATTAGAGGAAGACTCATTAATCATCTGTGATATGCAGATGACAAAACCTTTCTTGCCAAAAGTGAAGAGGACTTCAAGCACTTATTGATAAAAATCAAAGACCACAGCCTTCAGTATGGATTACACCTCTACATACAGAAAACAAAAATCCTCACAACTGGACCAATAAGCAACATCATGATAAATGGAGAAAAGATTTAAGTTGTCAAGGATTTAATTTTACTTGGATCCACAATCAACACCCACAGAAGCAGCAGTCAAGAAATCAAAAGATGAATTGCAATGGGCAAATCGGCTGCAAAAGACCTCTAAAAAGTGTTGAAAAGCGAAGATGTCACCTTGAAGACTAAGGCGCCCCGACCTAAGCCGTGGTGTTTTCAATTGCCTCACATGCATGCGAAAGCTAGATGATGAATAAGGAGACTGAAGAAGAATTGACACCTTTGAGTTGTAGTGTTGAGGAAGAATATTGAATATACCATGGACTGCCAAAAGAAAGAACCAATCTGTCTTGGAAGAAGTACAACCAGAATGCTCCTTAGAAGCAAGGATG
>NW_004443969.1:15615979-15678913 GCF_000243295.1 Trichechus manatus latirostris | reverse complement strand
AGAATGCTCCTTAGAAGCAAGGATGGCAAGACTACATCTCACATACTTTGGACATGTTATCAGGAGGGATCAGTCCCTGGAGAAGGACATATGCTTGGAAAAGCAGATGGCCAGCAAAAAAGAGGAAGACCCTCAACAAGATGGATTGACACAGTGGCTGCAACAATGAGCTCGAGCATAACAACGATTGTGAGAATGGCACAGGAACGGATAATGTTTTGTTCTTTTGCTCATAGGGTCACTATGAGTCAGAACCAAGTTCACGGCACCTAACAACAACACCATGACATGTAATTGTTCAGAGACAAATACCTAATATATAAAAAAGTGTCACCACAAAATCAGTACTGAATTATGATATTTTAATTTGTCTCCATTTTCTGTAATCAGATTTAGTAGTTTTATGCCTTAAGTGTTTAATATTCTTAAAAAACAGAATTCTTTTTCATTTAGACTAACAGATACTATCTATAATAAAACACTCCTCCTGCTACTGTTGTTACTATATATACTATCTCCTATATGGATGTTAGTTTATTCTGTTGTATTTTGTAATGATTTTCCTGTGACTCCCGTGATGGTGGCAGCTGTATTATAGAAATATTTCAAAAAGAAAAAAATGAATCTCAGAGACGAGCCAAAGACGCAGGGTTTATACATTTTTCTCTAAGTAGAGAGTGTCTTTTTACTGACACACTTGGAGAGTCAAAGGTTGATTTATTAAGGGGATTCCCTTTCCTTCTCAAAAATAGATTTAAATATCTCTCGAGTGTATGAGGCAAGTATTTCAGAGGAAATATGAAAACATAAGATCATGACTCAACTTCTTGGAGCAACAACTGTACTTGAGGGTTTTCTGGGGGGGGAAGCTCTTAAAATATAATTTTTATATTTAAATCAATTCAGGTATCAAGGAGTGGAATGCAAATTTTTTGTGGCATTTAACATAAGGTTATACTTCAAAACACTTCAAATACCATGGTGGTAAATTTGAGAACCACTGTGTGCTGTTAGGCCATCTTCAAGAATATTTTTGAACACTAATTTCTTCTACTTTGAAAATCAAATTTCATTTATGTCACTGTAGTCTACTTCCCTTTCTTAATATTTTATGGTGATTCCACTTACACGTAATCTACATCTAAAAATAATAACTATGTAGGCAAATATTACAGTTTTAGATTCTGGTCACAGATTTGTATCTGGAATGGTTCCAGGTTACTGGGAAAATATGCCCCCATTCAAAAGAGACATTTCAGGACACCGAAGAGTTGCTGTTTAAAGTCACTTAGATATTAAAGGTCTTGGCATATTTACAATCTCATTTTAGGCATATTTGTGGGATTCAGTCTGGATATCCCTCCGCTGTATGTATTTTGTGTGTGTGTGAAATAATAGATATTTAAAGTGCAGGAGTCAAAGACAGGCTCAGGTCACAATCGCCAATGAGTTACAGGGTTGAAATTGATAAATGACATGACTTTGTGTGCTTTAGCCTTTTTGGATTTAAGTTTTCCAACCAGTAAAATGGAAATCACTCTATTAGAAGAAATGGGGAACAGCTGGTGTCCATGCTTTGTTTAATAAAACTCCCTATACTGGAAAGCCATTGCCTTACTCAAAGAGATTGTAAAACATTTTGCATATATAAATGTGCTTTGTGAATACATAATAACAGCAATATAAAAATAACTCATTATGCATTAAAAAATACGTGAGTTGGAATTAGGATGGACAGATTGACTTTTTATATATCTGTTTATCATTGAATTCCTTCCATTTGGCCTTAGGGAATTCTCCATGTCTTGTTTTATTATATTCACCATAACTGATATATATATAGTCTACTAGTTTTCAGGCATATTAGTTTTGCTGTTAAAGAGAATTTGCCACCGGTAGTACTGATTACCTGGGTGACATAAATGGTTAAGTGCTGGACTACTAGCTAAAAGTTTGGCAGTTTGAATCCACCCAGAGATGCCTCAGAAGACAAGCCTGACGATCTGCTTCCAAAAGATCACAGCCTTGAGAACCCTACGGAGCAATTCTACTCTGCACACGTGGGGTCGCCATGAGTCAGAATTGACTTGACAGCAACTAACAACAATATTGATTCTTGTACCCTGGTTGGTTAATATTAGGGTGGATCATCAGGGTCAAGGATGGACAAACAAAAAAAAATTAGAGTATTATTATGACCCAAAATTTTATATGGATTGACAATATACTGAAAAAATATACATATACACGTAGGATTTTTGTGTTAATCCTAGTAATGTGTTGATAGCTCTTGATATCACATCTGGTGTTCAAAATGTAAATGAACCATGATGATAATTATGTTGTTAAACAGAAAGAGTAAATGGCATGGAACAATCAGCCTGCCCTATGTCCTGGAAATTGCATACTTTGAAAATAGACACATGATCCTTAATACTAAAAAATGTGGTATTTTTCTGATTTAAATGCTTTACACACTTTCAGAG
Source organism: Trichechus manatus latirostris (assembly GCF_000243295.1). Lineage (NCBI taxonomy): Eukaryota > Metazoa > Chordata > Mammalia > Sirenia > Trichechidae > Trichechus > Trichechus manatus. The sequence continues at coordinate 15,676,427 of NW_004443969.1, read as the reverse complement.
TTATTATTTCTCTGACATTCTCCTCTACTCCAATGTGCTAACGTTATGCTAGCTGTCTCAGGTCACTTTCAAGCTGTTCCTATTTCCAATTAATCAGAGACTTATGGAATTTTCTGAGATGAAAGAGGTGTTAGAGGCCATTTAGTCGAACCTGATCATGTTTCATATAAGATAAAGGAGATTGTGGCAGATTGTATTTTCAAAGAGAACTACACCAGTATCTCCCATGCCACACGCTTTTCTTCCAGTGTGACGCTGGCACTCCTCCATGGAAAGTTGGGAGGGTTTATGTTCACTTTCCCTGAATCTGGGTGGGCCTGTGATGATGGTGTGCTATATGACTTCTGAGGCTAAGTCATAAAAAAGCAATACAGCTTCCACCTGATGCTTTCTCTCAAACCACATGCCTTGAAGTCCCTGGACAGGCATGTAAGGAATCTAGCAGTCCTGAAGCCACCATGCTGAAGAGCTCAGGTACAGAGACTTCATAGCAACATAGAAGCGCCTGAGGAACTCCAGCTGTTCTAAGCCCTAGCTGTTTGAGTCTTTCCAGATACATAAGTGAGCCTTCATATAATTACATTTCTTAGCATTCTGACCACCCTAGCTGATGTCATGTAGAGCAGAGATTAGGTACCCCTGCCAAGTGCTACCCATACTGCAGATTCATAAGCAATATTGTTGTTTTCAGCCTCTAAATTTTGGGATGGTTTGTTACACAGAAGTGCAGAGAGTTGAAGTGACTTGTCCAAAGATGCACAGCTGTGAGCAATAGAGCTGGGGGTAGACGATACATGGTTTGAGTTCTTTTTTTTTTTTTTCTTTTTAACTCCACTACATTTTTCTTTTTCTTTCTTACTTTTTCTTTACATATAAGGAGTATTTTCAAATTTTGTTTGAAAGGATATAGCATGTTTTTGATGCTTTTTCCTTCTTGCTATCATAGATTCCTCTTTGTTGTTAATGAGCATAGCTTTACCTTCAAAGTAAAAGCTAAAACATTTCCCTTTTATTCTGTGCATAAAATGACTTCCTTTTGCCTGCTACTGGCAAAAATCTAACTAAAAAGCTTTAACCAATAATCAAGAATGCACAACCTATCTTCATATGCATGTGGTGAGAAATTAAGTGCTCAAATTCAGGGAAACAAAAACAAAAACATGGCTCTCCTGTGTGCATTCGTGAATTCAGAATAATTGCAATAAACTACAGAATTAATCACAAGTTAACGTTATGAAACCTAACTTGCATTATTCCCAGGTTATTATCAGTGCTCTGAGCATTGGAATTTTTTAACTTTGATTCAAGCTAAACTGGTTTTAATGACTGCAGTCTAGATGACTAGAAACGTGAAATAGTTAGGAAAAAAAAAAGCCTACATATTTAGCTGCTTAGGAAAACTATGTTTTGCTTCAATATTAGATAAGGATGATGAAATACATTATTTTATTTACTAAAATTTTGACTTAGAAAGATTTTTAAATTTATTCTTTTACTTTTCCTTCTTTTAGGTAAGGCGATTTGTTTAATTTATTGCTACCTTTGCCAACTCTATAAATCGGAAGGGAAAACGGGAGCTTATATGTGAGGGGAGTTTGATGAACAGTTTCTCCTACTCCCAAATTTCTTTTACCCTATAGCAGAAACACAATTATATCTAGAAGGGCCCCTGCAGGTGTGTACTTAGCAACTTTATCACTGACTGCATGTTAAACATATGACCGACTGCCCACCTTCCCACAGATGTCATGGAGCCTCGCAACAACCCTGGGTGATCAACTTCATTCTCATTTCAAGGATTTATAACCCAGGCTTAGAGAGGTTAAATGATTTTTCTGAAGTCACACATTTGATACATTGTTGTGCCCAAATATATATCACGATCTCTCTCTCCTTAAGTTCACAATATTCTTTTTTCCTTACCGTATTCTCTCAGCTAAGTGGATTAGCATATTCAATTAACTAATGTTTAGCATCTGAATAGACAAGTTATAATCTAAACATATAGTGACATTGCCAACAGTGAATGAGGGACAAATTTTCATGTTGTTTTTGTTGTTAGGTGCCATCGAGTAGATTCCAACTCATAACGACCTCATGTACCACAGAATGAAACACTACCTGGTCTTGCATCATGCTTACAATCATTGTTATGCTTGAGCCCATTGTGGCAGCCACTGTGTCAATCCATCCAGTTGAGGGTCTTCGTCTTTTTCGCTGACGCTGTGCTTTACTAGGCATGATGTCCTTCTCCAGGGACTGATCCCTCCCAACAACATGTCCAAAGTATATGAGACAGACTCTTGCCATCCTTGCTTCTAAGGAACTTTCTCATTGTACTTCTTCCAAGACAGATTTGTTTGTTCTTTCGGCAGTCCATGGTATATTCTGTATTCTTCGCCAACACCACAATTCAAAGGCATCAGTTCTTTTTCGGTGTTCCTTATTCATTGTCCAGCTTTTGCGTGCAGATGATGTGAATAAAAACACCATGGCTTGGGTCAGATGCACCTTAGTCTTCAAGGTGACATCTTTGCTTTTCAACACTTTTTAGAGGTCTTTTGCAGCCGATTTCCCCGATGCAATGCATCTTTTGTTTCTTGACTGCTATTTCCATGGATGTTGATTGTGGATCCAAGTAAAATGAAATCTTTGACAACTTCAATCTTTTCTCCATTTATCATGATGTTGCTTATTGGTCCAGTTGTAATGATTTTTGTTTTCTGTATGTTGAGGTGTAATCCATACTGAAGGCTGTGGTGTTTGATCTTCATCAGTAAGTGCTTCAAGTCCTCTTCACTTTCAGCAAGCAAGGCTGTGTCATCTGCGTAACGCAGGTTGTTAATGAGTCTTCCTCCAATCCTGATGCCCCATTCTTCAGCTTCTTGGATGCTCCAGCTTCTTGGATGATTTGTTCTGCATACAGATTGAAAAGGTACGGTGAAAGGATACAACTCTGGTGCATACCTTTCCTGACTTTAAACCATGCAGTATCCCCTTGTTCTGTTTGAACGGTTGCCTCTTGATCCATATACAGATTCCTCGTGAGCACAATTAAGTGTTCCAGAATTTCCATTCTCTGCAATTGTATCCGTAATTTGTTATGATCCACACAGTCAAATGCCTTAGCATAGTCAATAAAACACAGGTAAACATCTTTCTGGTATTCTCTGCTTTCAGCCAGAATCTATCTGACATCAGCAATGATATCCCTGGTTTCACGGCCTCTTCTGAATCTCGCCTGAATTTCTGGCAGTTCCCTGTTGATATACTGCTGCAGCCACTTTTGAATGATCTTCAGCAAAATTTTGCTTACATGTGATATAAATGATATTGTTGGATGATTTTCGCATTTGGTTGGATCTCCTTTCTTGGGAATAGGCATAAATATAGCTCTCTTCCAGTTGGTTGGCCAGGTAGCTGTCGTCCAAATTTCTTGGCATAGATGAGTGAGCACTTCAGTGCTGCATCCATTTGTTGAAACATCTCAATTGGTTTTCCATCAATTCCCGGAGCCTTGTTTTTCTGCCAATGCCTTCAGTGCAGCTCGGCCTTCTTCCTTCAGTACCATAGACTCCTGATCATATGTTACCTCCTTCAATGGTTGAACATCAACCAACTGTTTTTGGTATAGTGACTCTGGTAATTCCTTCCGTCTTCTTTTGATGCTTCCTGTGTCGTTTAATATTTCCCTGTAGAATCCTTCACTATTACAACTCGAAGCTTGAATTTTTTCTTCAGTTATTTCAGCTTGAGAAATGCTGGATGTATTCTTCCCTTTTGGTTTTCTATCTCCAGCTCTTTGCACGTGTCATCATAATGCTTTACTTTGTCTTCTCGAGGCACACTTTGAAATCTTCTGTTCAGTTCTTCATCAATTTTTTCTTTTGCTTTAGCTGCTTGACATTCAAGAGCAAGTTTCAGAGTCTCTTTTGACATTTATTTTGGTCTTTTCTTTCTCTCCTGTCTTTTTAGTGACCTCTTGCTTTCTTCATGTATAATGTCCTTGATGTCATTCTACAACTCGTCTGGCCTTCGGTTGTTAGTGTTCAACACGTCAAATCTATTCTTGAGATGGTCTCTAAATTCAGGTGAGATATACTCAAGGTCATACTTTAGCTCTTGTGGACTTGTTCTAATTTTCTTCTGTTTCAACTTGAAATTGCATATGAGTAATTGATGGTCTGATCCACAGTTGGCCCCTGGCCTTGTTGTGACTGACGATATTGAGCTTTTCCATCATCTCTTTCCGCAGACTTAGTTGATTTGATGCCTGTGTATTCCATCTGGTGAGGGTCACATGTATAGTCACCGTTTATGTTGGTGAAAAAAGGTATTTGCAATGAAGAAATCATTGGTCTTGCAAAATTCAATCATGTGATCTCTGGCATTGTTTCTATCACCAAGGCCATATTTTTCCATCTACTGATCCTTCTTTTTGTTTCCAACTTTCACATTCCAATCACCAGTTATTATCAGTGCATCCTGATTGCATGTTCAATCAATTTCAGACGGCAGAAGTTGATAAAAATCTTCAATTTCTTCATCTGGAGCCTTAGTGGTTGTGCGTAAATTTGAATAATAGTTGTGTTAACTATCCTCCTTGTAGGCGCATGGATATTATCCTAACACTAACAGCGTTGTACTTCAGCATAGATCTTGAAATATTCTTTTTGACAATGAATGCAACCCCATTCTTCTTCAAGTTGTCATTTCCAGCATAGTAGACCATGTGATTGTCTGATTCGAAATAACCAATACCAGTCCATTTCAGCTCACTAATGCCTAGAATATCAATCCTTATGCATTCCATTTCATTTTTGATGATTTTCAATTTTCCTAGATTCATACTTGGTACACTCTACCTCCCAATTATTAATGGATGTTTGCAGCTGTTCCTTCTCATTTTAAGTCATGCCTCATCAGTAAATAAAGGTCCTGAAAGCTTGACTCCATCCACATCATTAAGGTCGACTCTACTTTGAGGAGGCGGCTATTCTCTAGTTGTATTTTGAGTACCTTCCAACCTGAGGGGCTCATCTTCCGGCACTATATCAATGTTCCAATGCTATTCATAAGGTTTTCACTTGCTAATTCTTTTTCGGAAGTAAGCTGCCTGGTCCTTCTTCCTAGTCTATCTTAGTCTGGAAACTCAGCTGAAACCTGTCCGCTGTGGGTGACCCTGCTTGTGTATGAATACTGGTAGCATAGTTTCCAGCATCACAGCAACACACAAGCCCCACAGTATGACAAACTGACAGATGCTAGCTACACTTATAGTTGCCATGGAGTTGATTCTAACTCATGATGACCTCCTTTGTGTCAGAGTTCAACTGTGCTCCATAGAGTTTTCAATGGCTGATTTTTTGGAAGTAGATCACCAGGCCTTTCTTGTGAAGCACCGCTGGGTGGACTCAAACCTCTAACCTTCCTGTTAGCAGCCAAGCATGTTAACTATTTGCACCATTCAGGGACTCCTTGTTATAATATATATTTCACTTTGAATCTTCAATCATTCTACTATCTCTTTCTCAGACAATACCTTGGGACTTTCGTATATTGAGCACATCTAGGCCAGTGTCACAAACTTAAATGACTATACGGAACGTGTGTGAATAAAGTAGTTAAGGAGGGAATGAGGACTAGTGGGAAGTATGGCAACCATATTGCACCTAACCTGACTAAAGGGGACAGATGCTACTTAATCATACATGATTATTGTTATGCAGTATTACTGGCCCTGTGTTGACAGTTCTTCTGTTTTGTTTTTTGTTTTCCACGAGGAGCAAGTAAAACTATAGAAGATAATACTGTGGACCAAACAAAATACATTTATTTTTGTGATTAGTTTGAATTCTTTGATGTAGGTCCTTAGGCATGAGTTCCTATACCTTCTCTCATCCACATTTCAAAATAGTCATACAGCAGACATTCACAGGATTGATTGGGAAAAATGTGAGGAAAAATGGTAATGGAGTCAGATAAATTTGGAAGAGCTGTTAGAATGTTAAGCAGGTCTAACCTCTGTGAGTAAGAAAGGAATGGAATGTTGGATAGGAAAATCTTAGACTGCAGTGCAATTCTATGAAATATTTGGCAAGGCTGATTGCGAGTCTTGAGCCAAAGTCACCTGTCAGAGGAGTTCCACATTTCACTGGAATTGCCTGCATTAGTATACCTGCCACATTAGTCATTAGTTAGGAGCAGTGGTCTGAACAATGTAGTGGATTCAGTCAGTTATGCTCCTCCCAATCAGAGATTTGAGAGATACATATTAACCACACCTTGCGATTCACAGATCACTACATGGATGTTGGAAACAGTTCAGATCTCAGTAGTTCCTGCAGGCCTCTCTTCTTGTGGGAGAATTTATAACAGGAAGGTTAGTAGGACTAACTACACAGGCCCTGTCACTGTAGTTGATCTTAGTCCAAAATCGGTACTCATCTTCTTCCTCCTCCCCTATCCATTCTAAATGCTCTTCATCTTCAGCTATCACTTTGGCAGGTCTAAGTGACTTATCTGGTGGTGTGGCCGAAACCTCAAATACTAAGGGGTCTTTATTCTTGGTAATTGTACCCTTCTCAGACTGATGTTACTACATGTGTCTTTACACGGTTAAAATAAGGCAAAGGAAGACCAGAAGGTACCTAAGTGGATCACGAGGTTCCACACTTATTTTTCTCTGCCTGTGTTGTGTTAAATAAAGGAGCACTAACTTCTCCTGATGAGGAGGACCAATTATCCTTCCCAGTGTGATAACCCTTCTTTCACCTACTGGAGCGTAAACACAAGTCCAAAGTCCCGTATCAGTAGCTGTAGCTTGTAGTTCAACGGAAACTTTGCTGTGGCCCTTTCCAAGAGTACACCCACTTTGGCAACCAGGACCTCCAGTACTGCAGAGCCCCAAGTTGTGGGAGTGGGAAGCTCAAAATCCACCAGTGGGTCATTTGGAGTGATAGAAAGTGAGGCCCATGCTGTTTCTATCCCTTGATTCCTAGACCCAGAATAGCAAGCTATTCTTGTTGGTGACTGTTTTAGTTACTAAGTGCTGCTATAACACAAATACCTCAAAGAGATATTTTAAAGAACATAAAATTATTTTTCCCCAGTTCAGGAGGCTAGAAGTCCCAATTGAGGGCGTAGCTCTAGGGAAGGCCCCTTCTTATCTATTTCAACTTCTAGTAGTTGCCAGAAGTCCTTGTAGATGCATCTGTCTCCATCCTCTGTCTTCCTCTTCTCCTGTGAGCGTCTCTGTATCCATTCTACTCTTTTAATAACTCAGAAGTGATTAGATTTAAAACCCACCCTACTTGGGTATAAATCTAATTAACATAATAAAGAAAACCCTGTTTCCAACAGGGTCATATTTACAGGTATGGGGCCAGGATTTCAATACATATTTTGGGAGGGATACAATTCAATCCATCACAGTGACACAGCACTATATAGCATTTTCTGGTTTAATGCAAATACTATAGCCTGGGGCTGACATCCCCACCCCAGTTCTTCTGAGCTGATGTTTCAGCTGTAACTTTAGAAGATTGTTCCAGCATTCTCTGAGATGAACTGCTTTTGATGGTGTGTTACGTGATGCAACCAGGGGATCCCATGGTCATGGGCCCACCTTCCTACCTCCTGTGCTGTGAAGTGAGTTTCCTGGGCAGATACTATGCTGTGTGGAATTCACACCTATGAATCTGGCATTCCGTTAGCCTTTGGATAGTGGTACTTGCTGAGGCGCTGTATGGAAGGCAAACACATATCTGGAATATGTCTATGTGAATATGAGAATGAACCCCCTTGCCCTTTCAGGTAGGAAAGTGCTTGCATGTGGTTGAATTCCCATCAAGTAAAAAACTGATCTCTTTGAGGAGTAGCAACATATCAGGGGCTCACTGTTAGTTCCCATTGCTGACAGATTGGATGTTAGGAGGCAATAATAGCTAGATCGGCCTTGGTAAGTGGGAGTCCATACCTTTGAGCCTTTATCTCTGCCACTTTGTTCATCTACCTGTCATACCAGTTCTGGAATGGTGGATAATGAAGACTGACTAATGTCAATTGACCAAGACATTTTGGCTGTTCAGTGCCCATTTTCTGGTGGATGCTTTCTTGTGGGTATTGAGATTCAAAAATCTTCACATTTCAAGCCCAATCCCAAATCTAAGTCTACACGCCTCTACCCTTGAATTTCTTGTCTTAATTTTCCCAAGTAATTCTTCCAAGTGCCCTGGTCAGATGACTAAGTCATTGGCTACTGCCCAGGAATCTATATACATTCCTACCTCAGGCCAATTCTCTTTTCACACAATGTGGATAATTGGGCACACTGCTTACAACTCTGTTCTTGGGGAGATTTTTTTCCTCTCCACTGACTTTCAGGGCCACCGCCAAATGTGGCTGTAATCCATTTTTAGCTTTTATTCATATATTGAGCTGAACAGTACTTAAACCAAACTTGACTCTTTTCCTACTCCTTTAGCTGGTAGATTGGGAGCTTTCCATATGACCACAGGTGTGACAACTCAGCTCATAATGATCAGTTCTGGACATATATGGTCTCTTGGAGCCTCATGGTCAAGGATTCTGTCTCTATTAGAGCCCAGAAGCATATCAAGGAGATATTTCCTTTATTTTATTGTTGTAATTTACAAGTTAGTCTCTCATACAAAAATTTATACATACATTGTTATGTTACCCTATACTGTGACAGCACCCTCCTCTTTTCCACCCCTGATTTCCTGTGTCCATTCAGCCAGCTCCTGATCCTCTCCACCTTTTCATCTCACCTCCAGACAGGAGCTGCCCATTTAGTCTCATGTATCTACTTGAGCTAAGAAGCACACTCTTCACGAGTATCATTTTATATCCCATAGTCCAGTCTAATCTTTGTCTAAAGAGTTGGCCTCAGGAATTGTTTTAGTTCTGGGTTGACAGAGAGTCTGGGTGTGATGCTTTCTGGGGTTCCTCTAGTCTCAGTCAGACCATTAAGTATGGTCTTTTTAATAGAATTTGATATCTGCACCTCATTTTTCTCCTGCTCCGTTAGGGACTCTCTGTTGTGTTCCCTGTCAGGGCGGTCATTGGTGGTAGCCAGGCACCATCTAGTTCTTCTGGTCTCAGGCTGATGTAGTCTCTAGTTTATGTGGTCCTTTCTGTCTCTTGGGCTAACACTTTCCTTATGACTTTGGTGTTCTTCATTTTCCTTAAGTCCACGTGGGTTGGGACCAATTGATGCATCTTAGATGGCCACTCGCTAGCTGTTAAGACCCCAGACGCCACTCACCAAAGTAGGATGCATAAGATTTTCTTAATAAACTTTGTTATGCCAGTTGACCTAGATGTCCCCTGAAAGCATGGTCCCCAGACCCCTGCCCCTGCTACTCTGTCCCTCGAAGTGTTTGGTTGTATTCAGGGAACTTCTTAGCTTTGGTTTAGTCTGGTTGTGCTGACTTCCCCTGTAGTGTGCGCTAAAGGAGATGTTTCTTAAAGGGTATATATATATATAGTTCTTTCATGCAGATGACATAAACTTACTGGATAATCTTAGGGACTTGAATTGAAATTTTTCCCCCAAGGCTTTCCATAAGCTCCATTATGCATATTTTCCCACCACTGACACCTCCATCACTATAGGGTCTGCTGGATCATATGATCCAAATGGCATAGCTGCTTGCATCACAACCTGGACCTATTCTGATCTTTTTTCTGCTCTGAATTACACTTAAAAAAAAACAGCAGTTTTCCTCATCACCAGGTATGTTGCTTGAGGCAATTATCTTAGGTATAGAATGAATGTGTTCCCTCCAGAGTCTAAAGAGGCATACCAGAAGATACTTTCCTGCCTTCTTTGCTGTAGGGATAGCAACATGCAATAATTTGTCAGTTACTTTTGAGGGGATATTCTGGCATGTTTTTGACCACAGGGCCCATAAAAAACATCACTAAAGTGGTAAGTCTGCTGCTTCCATGGGCATTGATTATGGATTTCAGTAAAATGAAATCCTTGACAACTTCAATCTTTTCTTCATTTATCATGAAGTTGCTTATTGGTCCAGTTGTGAGGATTTTTGTTTTCTTTATGTTAAGGTGTAATCCATACTAAGGCTGTAGTCTTTGATCGTCGTCAACAAGTGCTTCAATCATCTTTGCTTTCAGCAAGGAAAGTTGTGTCATTTGCATATCCCAGGTTGCTAATGAATCTTCTACCAGTCCTGCTGCCTTGTTCTTTTTCATATAGCCCAGCATCTTGGGTTATTTGCTCAGCATAAAGATTAAATAAGTATAGTGAAAGGATACAACCCTGGCACACACCTTTCTTGATTTTAAACCATACAGTATCCTCTTGCTCTTTCGAATGACTGCGTCTTGGTCTAATGACAAAGGGTAAGAGAGTTAATACAGCCCTGAGGCAAAAATGTAAATCAATCAAATGTGATTGAAAACTTCCTGATTTTCCTCTTGAATGGAATGAAAACAATTCATTTGTCAGATAAATGACTATGTACCATGTAACTGAGGCCTTATTTATCTTCTCTAGAAATGATACCTCATCTGGCATAGTAGCTGCAACTAGAGTTACTATTTGGTTAAACCTGCAGTTGTCTACAGTCATTCTCTAGGATCCATCCAAATTTCTGCAAGGCCCAGGCTGAGAGATTAAACAGAGATGTGATCAGAGCCACTACCTTTGCATGCTTACTTTAATGGTGACACTAATTTCATCCATCCACTGCCACCCTCTCTGGGATGTGCTATTATTTTTAATTTAATATCTTGCCCATGTATGTTGGGATGGGTTTCAGAGGTGACCATTTGGCCTTTCCCACTATGGTAGGTTGCCACCTTATTCAGAAAAAACAAACCAAAGTTGGGATTCACTTGCCTTCCAGGCACATCAATTTCAATTGTACACAAGGCGACTAAGAAAATGACCCTTGGGTGGATTTGTGGACCCAGTGAGCCACAATGAACCAGACGTTAGTCAGGACTCCATTGCATATCTGGCTCTTACAAGGCCTACTGTAACAAGAAAGAGCTCTGGTGGCACAATGGTTAAGTACTTGGCTGCTATTCTAAAAGCCGGTGGTTCAAACCCACCCATTGGTTTTATAGGAGAAAAACATCGTCAATCTGCTCCTGTAAAGAATACAGCCTAGTAAACCCTATGGAGCAGTTCTATTCTGTCACTTGGGGTCACTATGAATCAGAACTGACTCTACAGCACATAACAACAACAACAAATCTAACAGGAGACCATGAGGACACTTTAATTCTTTGAGTATCAATATCAACTGAAATATGATGTCCATTAATCCTCAAGATGTCTGGATATTTCCTTTTTCCTGAGTGTAGAGATACTCAAGAAGATTGTTACACCTCCCTTTGGGGAAGGACTAGGAGAGTCCTTAAAGTTATATAATTGCCATAGTGTTTTAGGATCCTTCCCCCTAGGGTCCTGACCACCTATTCAGACAATGGGTTCTCAATCTGAAAGTTGGCTCAGGACTGGAATCTTAGCAAGAGATCATATCTTTTTAGGCTACCACCCTCAGGCTTTTGCTTTTCTATTATTACCTTTTTTTTTTTTGGTTGTAGATGCTAAGCAGCACCCTTGTTGGCTGACTATGTGTTTTTGACCTTAGGAACACAATGCTCTATTGACTATCTCCACAACTCCCTGTGGGCTAAGCCTCTCTGACCTTTCAACCCTGCTGATGAAGGTAATATGCCTTTCTAGACTCTGGCAAGGAGCTTCTGCATTTAAATACTGACCTTTCTGAATTTGGAAGAACCTCATAATACATATGGATATTAATGAGCCCAGCTCTGTGACTGCCCCTTCTACTGTCAGACTTAGCCTGCAAAGCAGAGCCAGCACTGAACTTAGTGACGCTGTTGTCCCTCTCACCACAGTTTACTATCAGACTTGGTGAATGATGTGTCCTCTGAAGCCTGCCATGGAACATAATCCTCTGGTGGGTTTTCTTTCCTCAAATAATATATCTGTTTCTGAATGTCTGCTTCCTTTCCTCATCCCCTTTATTCCTTTTTCTAACATCTACCATGGTAGATCAGATATTTCTGCATAAAGGAAAGGATACTTCCTCCATGACTCTAAGACTTACCCTGGCAGAGATTATGTCCCACATCCTGGGATATTTGTCAGGGTGTGACATATACTGGGAAAATGCCCCCAAATCAATGAATTCTTGCTTCTTGTTGTTTTAGTTGCCTTTGAGTTGATTCTGCCTCATGTCAGCCTTATGTATAACAGAATGAAATATTGCCTGTTCCTGTACCATATCCTTGATCTTTCATATGTTTAAGCTGATTGTTGAGGTTATTGTGTCAATCCCATCTCATTGAGATTTTCCTTGTTTTCATTGACCCTCTCTTTTACCAAACATGATGTTCTTTTCTAGCTATTGGGTATTTCCTGATGACCTGTCCAAAGTAAGCAAGGCAAAGTCTCACCATTCTGACTTCTAAAGAGCATTCCAGTTATCCAGTCTTTTATACCAGGCCCCTTGATTAAAAAAACAAAACAAAACAAAACAAAAATTGCTATTAAGTTGATACATAGTGACCCTAAAGGACAGAGTAGAAGTACAGAGTAGAAGTGCCCCATAGGGTTTCCAAGGCTTTAATCTTTACAGGAGCAGACTGCCAAATCTTTCTCCTGTGAGCAGCTGGCAAACCTTTTGGTTAGCAGACAAGCATTTTAACCACTGCACCACCAGGTCTCCTCTGCATGCTCATAGCACAATTGCGGGGGTATTCCTTTGTTTCCTGCTGGTCATGCTAGCTACGAATTGCAACTTCTTTGGTGTATAATCCTTTTCCTCCCTTGTGAGGTCCAGAACTTCTCCAGTTGCGTTATACTAGAATTCAATCATAGTTATTAGCTTAGCTGCCAGGAGAGGAACTGAGTACAGTGACTTTGGGAACACATGTTGCTTTTGAGATTAAGGTATTTCTGCAGAATTTTTCAGTACAAAATCCAAAAACTCATTGCCGTCAAGTCAATTCTGACTCATAGCAACTCTATAGGACAGAAAAGAACTGCCCAATAGGGTTTCCAAGGAATGGCTGATGGACTCAAACTGTCGACCTTTTGCTTAGCAGCTGAGCTCTTAACCACTGTACCACCAGGGATCCATTTTGTTTTTGTTTTTTCACAAGGGAGGTGTTATCACTTCTTAGGGAAAAGTGGGCCACCTCTGTAAACTCTGAGGGACCAGGGGCGTATTTCAGAGCCAACACCCTCAAGGAAATCTACTCACATATCCTCATTCCATATCTTAGGGTCCCAGGTCTTCTGAACCAGGACTCTGATTTTAGTATAGTAGACTTGCCTTTGCTGAGATCTTTAAATCATCTCTGGAGCTCTGAAGCTCTAACTAATAGATATCCTGTTTGCTGCTCAGCTCTGTCCTCTCCTCCACTGTAGGAAAAGAGCATCTCTTTAAGATATCAAAAACACACTTTAGCTCTCACACTTAAGTCTTTTTTTCTTTTTCCTTTGGATGCCCCATCAGTTAAAATAATTTTTTTTATTATACTTTAGATGAAGATTTACAGAACAAATAGTTTCTCATTAAACAGTGCTCATATTGTTTTATGACAATGATTAACAATCCCACGGCATGTCAACACTGTCCCTTCTTGACCTTGGGTTCCCTATTACCCACTTTCCTGTCCCCTCTTACCTTCTCATCATTGTCCCTGAACTGTTGTGCCCCATTAGTCTCTCTTTGTTTTATGGGGCTGTCTAATCTTTGGCCGGACGGTGAACCTCGTGAGTGACTTCATTACTGAGCTAAAAGGGTGTCCAAGGGCCATACTCTCGGGGTTTCTCCAGTCTCCTTTGGGTCAGTAAGTCTGGTCTTTTTTTGTGAGTTAGAATTTTGTTCTGCATTTTTCTCCAGATCTGTCCGGGACCCTCTGTTGTGATCCCCATCAGAGCAGTCAGTGGTGGTAGCTGGGCACCATCTAGTTGTAGTGGACTCAGTCTGGTGGAGGCCGTGGTAATTATGGTCCACTAGTCCTTTGGACTAATCTTTCCCTTGTATATTATTTTCTTCATTCTCCCTTGCTCCCAAAAGGGTGAGACCAGTGAAGTATCTTAGATGGCTGCTCACAGGCTTTTAAGACCCTAGACACTACTCACCAATGTAGAATGTAGAACATTTTCTTTATAAATTGTGTTATGCCAATTGAGCTAGATGTTCCCCAAGACCATGGTCCCCACAGCCCTCTGCTCAGCAATTCTGTCCCTCAGGGAGTTTGGATGTGTCTATGGAACTTCCATGACCTTTCCTTGTACAAGTTGTGCTGGCTTCCCCAGTGTTGTGTACTGTCTTACCCTTCGTCAAAGTTACTACTTATCTATTGTCTATTTAGTATTCCCCCCACCCCTCCCATCCCTCATAACCAACAAAGATTGTTTCTTATTGTCACACTTAGTCTTAGCTCCTTGTCAACAGCTGTCAGTTTTTAATTATTTCTCTGCAGAGTGCCAGTACAATGTAGCAGTAACCAACCAACTCTGCTGTCTATGCAGGCATTGTTCCCTCCGTATTTTTCAAATGCATGAGTATTGCATTGCATCTGCAAGGAATTTCTTCTTCAACAAGATGTTTTTCCAGGTGACTTCTCATGACATCTTTAGCAATTAAATACCATTTGCCGGGGACTAGCCATGCCTACATACCACTAAGGACCATGTCCTGTTTGCTTGCTGGATGGTCGTCGGAATTTTTGTGCTAAAACCAGGAGAGTTGTGGGAAAACTGGGATGATTTGGTCACCCTGTTGTTGTTAGGTGCCATTAAGTTGGTTCCAACTCATAGCGACCCTATATTCAGCAGGATGAAACACTGCCCAGTCTTGCACCATCCTCAAAATTGTTGTTATGCTTCAGCCCATTGTTGCAGCCACTGTGTCAATCTGTCTGTTTGAGGATTGTCTTAGTCATCTACTGCTGCTATAACAGGAATACCACAAGTGGATGGCTTTAAAAAAAAGAAGTTTATTCTCTCACAGTCTAGTAGGCTACAAGTCCAAATTCAGGATGTCAACTCTAGGGGAAGGCTTTCTCTTCTCTGCCGGCTCTGGAGGAAGATCCTTGTCTTCAGTCTTTCCTTGGTCTGGGAGCATCTCAGCGTGGGAATCTCAGGTCCAAAAGATGTGCTCGTCTCCTGGTACTGCTTTCTTGGTGGTATGAGATTCCCATGTGTCTCTGCTCGCTTCTCTCTTTTATATCTCAAAAGAGATTGGCTTAAGACACTATCTAATCTTCTAGACCTCATCAGTATAACTGCCACTAATCCATCTTATTACATCATAGTGATAGAGTTTACAGCACATGAGGAAATCACATCAGATTACAAAATGGTACACAGTCATACAATACTGGGAATCATGACTCAGCCAAATAGATGCACACATTTTTTGGTGGACATAATTCAATCCATGACAAGGGTCTTCCTCTTTTTCGATGACCCTCTTCTTTATCAAGCATGATGTCATTCTCCAGGGACTAATCCTGCCAAATAACATGTCCAAAGAATATGAGACAACGTCTTGCCATCCTTGTTTCTAAGGAGAATTTTTGCTGTACTTCTTCCAAGACAGATTTTGTTTTTCTGGCATTCCATGGTATATTCAATATTCTTCTCCAACACCGTAATTCAAAGGCATCAATTCTTCTTCGGTCTTCCTTATTCATTGCCCAGCTTTCACATGCTATGAGGTGATTGAAAACACCGTGGCTTGGGTCAGGCACACCTTAGTCCTTAAACTGATATCTTTGTTTTTTTAACCCTTTCAAGAGGTCTTTTGCAGCAGATTTGCCCAATGCAATGTGTCATTTGATTTCCTGACTGCTGCTTCTGTGGGCATTCATCAGTCTTCATGTTACAGTGTCATTGCCATTAGTATTATTGTAATCATCATTACAGAATAAAATACTAAATTCTTAGCACTAAAAGTCACCCTCACATCAACAGCAAATAAACTAGATGTTTTACACAAAATCAATTCATCTTTCAAATCTGATTTCTGACTCTTCTCTATCATTCTCTCCATGTTCCAGTAAACAGTGTGTTCTCTTGTGCCACGTTCTCAGAGTAAGCTTCCTCTTTTTTGGGCTGACATCACTACAATTTCTGCATATTTTCCTTATGATACGTTTCAACTTATAAGTATCCATACACATGTCTTTATTACCTTTCTGAATTTCATTTTCCCAGAAATCATGATTCAAGTTCAATTTATGTTTGTATTTCCACAATGATTAAAATGATGTCTTCCAAGTAGCAAGTACTAAATAAAAGTTTATTTTTTATTTGTCTATCCCGTCAAATTGGCACTGAACTTTTCCACCGTGTACTATTTATTATCATCCTGTGGATTTTCTGCTATGTTATAATTTACTTCAGGTTAAACACATGTTTTTCCAGGATCCTGCATACCAAACACACATGTGTGTTTCAGGATGAAATTTTTTAGATGAAGCTAGATTATTGACTTGAAAAAACCATAGGATATATTTTTGAGCAAATATTTCTATATTTTGATTTTTTTTTGTTGAAGTATAATTTTTGTACAGTAAAATGATCAGATATTAAGTGTACCTTTCATTCAACTTTGATGAATGCTTATCATGACATTGAGTTTCCTCCTACCCCTACCCAGTGAGTTCTTGTTCTCAGAAAAAATTTTTTATCATTATAGGTTAGTTTTATCATTATAGGTTAGTTTTACCTATCCTAGAATTTTATATAAATGAAGTCACAAAATATGTATTTTTTGTGTCTGATTTCTTTCACTTCACATAATATTTTTGAGATCCAGCATTTTGTTGTATGTTTCTTTTTATTGCTGAGTGATATCCCTGTGTGAATATACCACAGTATGTTTATCTATTCTTCCATGATGGCCATCTGGATTGTATCTTATGAATACAGCTGACACGGACTTTCATATACACAGCTTTTTATAAACCTATGTTTCCATTATTTAGTTTTATGATATTATCATCAATTTTCATACAAATTGTAGTAAAACAATGGAAACAAAGTAAGTCATATATTGTAGAATTTATATAATAACATTTTTCTTCATAGATTTCTTTTAAGAAGTCTTATTCTTGACATGAATTCCCTCAATTTGGAATTTGAAAGAAGAGGGCAAGTCTACTTAGTCACTCACTAGATATCCTGGAGCACTAGAGTTTTCTTTTTTAGACTCCAAACTAATTATCTAACATTCTGGGCACCGTTTTACTTTTATGGTCAAAGAAATTCAGACTCTAAGAAACTTTTTAAGATCTAAGAGAAAAAACGCACACACACACACACACACACACAGTGTTGTTATAATTCTACTTTGATAATTTAAAACATATCAAGTTAGCTAATTCAGAACAAGCCTTTGTCCTTGATCTACCCCTCTTAAGATGTTCTATCAGAAACTTGTTTGTTTTAACATTAAATCAAAAGTTCTTAAGGAGTCTTGTTTTTTTTTTTTAATCTGTCTGGGATGCACTACATTTTTAAACCTTTCAGCCTACCTTATTTTTCTTATTAAAAAAAATTATCTCTTCATTTGCCTAATAATGGCAGCTGATATGGGGGTCTTTTTGCCTAGTTTTATGCTAGGTAGTTTTCTAATATAATCTTTAACCTCTTGTCAGCATAAGCATGGCCTAACTGAGGTTAAAAATCAACTCTTGCCTGAGTTGCTTCACGCTCCGTACAGTTTTAGTAAGCCTGTTTCTGATTCTTCTGATACCAAGAATATGACTAATTCTTATATGTACCCTACAAAGCCTAGCTCAAATGAATAATTTTTGTGCTTCAAGTTTTTTTTTTAGACTGCTTCCCCACTCCAAAAGTGAGAACTTTGTAGTTAATTTAGTACTGTTCAGGTAAAATACTTGCTGAAATTATTGGAATTTCTTGGCCTACTGCATGGGTGGGATCCTGGTTGTGTTCTCCAAATAAATAATATCAAAGATTGGACAGAGGGTTTTGAGATGATTTGTTATGATAAGAGCTACTGAAACTGATTAGAAATATTAATTGAAATGAAGACTACTTTTCAATCTGGTGGAGCATCCTTTAAACCTTTTTTACCATGTAAAGTTTCAACCATAAAAACAAAAGTAGAGGGAAGAGTGTAATGTATGTGCCAATGTGCCCATCACCAGTTTCAGTTCATGACAAATTCTGTCTTATCTATTTCCAGTAAATCTCAGACATCATATAATTTCATTATTGGAGCACTTTTGAGACTTTATTCTATGTTTATGAATATTCAGTCATATTAGTAAATGTTTGTTTTGTAGGTGATTAAGTTCTTTTATACCTTTTGAGTTGTACTTAACAATATGCAACAAGTGCTATGTTTTGTGTGTGTGTGTGTGTGTGGTTTGTCAAAGTTTTGAATAGAATATTGAATCTTCTTTTGAGGAAATCCCAGGCTAGTTTGAGAAACAAATGCAACTTATTAGAAAGTGCTAGGTAATTGTTTTGGATTGAATTGCATCCCCCCAAAATATATCTTGTAAATCCTAACCCTTATACTTGTATTTAAGAGCCCTGGTGGTGCAGGGGTTAAGAGCTCGACTGCTAACCAAAATGTTGGTAGTTCGAATCCACCAGCCGATCCTTGGAAACCCTATGGGGAGTTTACTGTGTTCTATAGGGGGAAGTGGTTAAGAGCTATGGCTGCGAACCACAGGTTAGCAGTTCGAATCTACCAGGTGCCCCTTGGAAACCCAATGGGGCCATTCTACTCTGTCCTGCAGGGTCGCTATGAGTTGGAATCGACTTGATGGCAACAGGTTTTGTTTTTTATAGGGTTGCTATGAGTCAGAATTGACTCAACAAGTTTTTTTTTTTTTTTTTTTTTGGTGTACTTGTGTTTATAATCACATTTGGAGAAGGGATTTTTTGTTATGTTAATGAGGCAGTGTTACATAAGATTATCTTAAATCAATCTCTTTTGAGAAATAAAAGAGCAGATAAAGCAAGAAGCAAAAGAGCTGAGGTGGGGGAAAATAGATGCCATGCCATATGAAGAACACAAAGGAACCAAATAACAGAACTTGAAAAGAGACAAGGACCTTCCCCTAGAGCAGACAGAAAGAGAGACTTCTGCTAGACATAGCTTTCTGAATTCAGACTTCTAGCCTCCTAAACTCTGAGAAGAATATTGAGTATACCATGGACTGCCAAAAGAACAAACAAATCTGTCTTGGAAGAAGTACAACCAGAATGCTCCTTAAAAACAAGGATGTCGAGATTACGTCTCACATAATTTGGACATGTTATCAGGAGGGATGAGTCCCTGGAGAATGACATCATGCTTGGTAAAGTAGGTGGTCAACAAAAAAGAGGAAGACCATCAACGAGATGGATTGATACAGTGGCTACAACAATGGGCTCAAGCATAACAACGATTGTGAGGATGGTGCAGGACTGGGCAGTGTTTCGTTCTGTCGCACACAGGTCACTATGAGTCAGAGCCGACTTGACTACACCTAACAACAACAACAATAAACTGTGAGGAAATAAATTTCTGTTCATTAAAGGCAGTTATCGTAGCACTAGATAATTAAGACAGTAACGTATATGGCTACCAGTACTTACAAGAGGATGATTGGCTTCTTGGTCATTTTTTCTTTTGTTATCCCCTATAATACACAAACTTGGCCCTCATCAAAAGCATTGGTTTGCGTTTTTCTGTTTTTAGCATAGATTTCTTCATAAGAAAGAATCATTTTTCGTTTTTCTGGAAGTTCAAGCAGAGCATATTTACATATTGTGTGTTATTATCATGTTAGCTCTTGAACCATAGTTCAATAAGAGTAAAGTCAAATTAAAAAAAAAATCATATGACAATGTTTCTATATATCTGTGTGTTACCTGTGAGTTAGTCTGCAGACATTTAAGACGGTTGCTGAGGACAACAATTTCACTGATTCTTTGATTCTTTGATAGTGTTAATAATAACTTTTTCCTATGCTGATTTTTTTTTTTTTTTTTTTTTTGCTTACCTGCAAGTAAAATAAGCAATGACAATTTCAAGTAATTTTTAGGACACATTTTTTTGTGTGTGTGATAGTACTAACTTGATAGGAAACTTAACTTTCTGTAAGTTAACCTTTCTGAAAATATGTAAGGCCACAGTGTATCCAGATAAATTTTAACTTTTAATATAAAAAATTTACAGATGATGACTTTGAAAAAATATAGCAATGTTCAATTGTTTATTTTCAAGAAATTATCTCTTAATTTTTTATTTCCTTGGATGAGATGAATTAAAATTAGATTTTCTCCTTTTACAAAGGAAACACCAAAAATAATTTCTCAATTTATCTTTAAAATTATAAAGACAGTACTATTTTAAAATGAAACCACATTACAAATTCAAAAGTGTATAAAATTAGCAAGTTTATTAGTAAATATACTTTCCTTTTGTTACATCATGTCTTCATTTCTAATTCATTATAGTTTATACTTTGTGCTAGGTATTAACAAAGATTCATTCATTTAATCCTCACAAGGACCCCATTACTCCCATTTTACAGATTGGGAAACTGAACAGAAACATTAAGCAACTTGCACATGTCACAGATTCAAGTAAGTTGTAGAAGTGAAATGTTTTAACTCAGGAAATCTAACCCCAGAGTCCAAGCCTTTCTTTGGTATGCTACCTTCTGCGTATTCAGTGAACCTGTCAAGAAAAGTATTTTTCACTAGGGTTGATAAAGAAAACAAACAAACATACCTGCTGGGAAAGTCTCTGTTTCTAAGTTGTATACTCCATCTTCGTCTTACTTGTTAACTTGCGGCATAACTTAGACACCAAGCATTTGAGGAACAGGATTTCTGCCTTTCCCTTACTCACTAATAAAAGTGAAATAGAGTGGTGGTGTTTTTTGAAACAGGTTGATAGTTTACCAAAGAAATGTCTGAGTCGGTGTCCCTTAAAGATATATCTATTCCACAAGTTGTCTCATTTTTACAGCTTACCTTTGGAAGTCTACAACAGAATAAATTAAAACAATTTCTCCTTGGAGTCGCTATTGGTCCTCTTCTAATCTGAAAAAGATAAGAGTGTGACAGTACATTTAAGTTCTCCTATGCTATCTGAAAGTCAAAATTAGGCACACAAAGTACTAACTTAACGCATAGGAAAAACAGTGCAGTGCAATTGCTTTGAAGAGAAAAAACAATGAATGCTTAAGAAAAGGTGCAAGCTCCTTTTTGTTACCCTGAGAGGAAACAGTTTAAAACCTGAAGATGGAGTTGCTTTTACAATAAGTAGGTTTCATGCAAATTCAATTCAGGACACAAAAGCCAGACAGGCATACGTTTCTTATTTGATAAGAGAGTAATTTAAAAGAGAATGTACATTACCTAAGGTTTCATAACATTGTACCTTAAGGGGATTAAGATTTCCAAAACCTTTGAAGTCTGCAGATTTTATTTACTGACAAGGATGGAGTTCTTAGAGATTTGTTGCTATAAGACTATTGCCCATTAGCATTTCTATTGATTTGTCCTTCTCAAAATGAAAGAAACAGAAGTAATTCATTAGCACTTTATTATTGAATCTTTTTTTTTAAAAAATAGAGACTATAAAACACCTGGGTGTTTATAACCTGCAAAATGTTTGAAGAAATGCTTTCAAAAATTGGAAAAGAATAGAAAGTTCAACTTAATTCATATCTTTATTGGATGGAATGGATGGATTCCAAACTGTCTGCCATCATTCTTTATGCTCACTACACTAGATAGAATGATTTTGTTGGCCCTCCCCCGATCATGAATTTACTAAATTAGTTCTTTCTTTGAACTAGATTTCAGTGAACTAAATTGTGAATCTTTACTAATCCAAATGCCTACTGAGTCTTCAAGGATCAATTCAAGCCTCACTTCTTCCATGAAGTCTTCTCTGATGACCTTTACTGACCTTGTTTTCCTCTGAATTCCTACAACTCTCATAGTCTACTCCAGAGCTTTCCATTGGCGTGCCATGGCATAGTAGTGTGCCAGCAATTCGTGATGGGTGTGCAGAGATTATGATCCTCAGAACAACAAGGCAGGTCCTGGACTGGCCTGAGATCTCAGGTCTGCCCCCTCTGGCAACAAGAACCTTCTAAAAGAAATCATGTGTCATAAAGGTAGCTTCACTTTCTACATATTAGACTGTAAAAATAATTAAGGAGTAGCAGCTGAAAAAGTGGTACTGAGCATTTTTTATTACAAAATCTCTCAGTTAAACAGAGATCCACTTAAAATATGTGTTTATTATTTGATTATTAAATTACTTATTTACTTAGAGTATATACTTTTATTACTGTATTAAATATTATTATTTGTTACATTATAAAATATATACACAAATAGAAATTTTAAAAGGTTGTGGGACAAAATAAATGAAAATAAGATTTTAACATTTTCTTGCATTGTCATAGGGTTCCTAGCCATTCCCTAGACTCTGAAGACTCTTATCTATAACATGATTTGACATGTTAAAAAAAAATGTATATTTCATCTTGTTCCAAAAAGAATTTCATGTAGCTTCCAAAAACGAAAGAAATGCAATAAGATGAAGAATTAAGATGTGAGAAAATAAGAGCTAACGAAATGGATTGACACAGTGTCTGCAACAATGGGCTCAAGCATAACAATGATTGTGAGCGTGGTGCAGGACCGGGCAGTGTTTTGTTCTGTGGTACATAGGGTCGCTATGAATCAGAACCAACTCGACAGCACCTAACAAAAACAACAAGAGAAACTTTAGGGAAGATCAAAAACAAGATGAAACCAGAGATAAAACAAGAAGGATCAGTAGTTGAAAAATATGGCCTTGGTGATAGAAACTATGCTGGAGTTTGCGTGATAGCATTTTGCAAGACCAATGACCTTTTTTCAACAACATAAACAGCAACTATGCATGTGAACCTCACCAGATGAAATACAAAGGAATTGAATTGACTGCACCTATGGAAAGAGACGATGGAGAAGTTCAATATCATCACTCAAAACAAGGCCAGAGGCCAACTGCGTAACAGACCGTCAACTGCTGATATGCAACTTCAAGTTGAAGTTGAAGAAAATTAGAACAAGTCCACAAGAGCCAAAGTACTACCTTGAATATATCCTGCCTGAATTTAGAGACCATCTCAAGAACACATTTAACACATTGAACACTAATGACAAGAGCAGATGAATTGTGGAATGACATTAAGGACAACATACATGAAGAAAACAAAAGAACATTAAAAAGACAGAAAAAAAAAGATCAAAATTGATGTCAAAAGAGACTCTGAAACTTCCTTTGAACATAGAGTAGCTAAAACAAATGGAAGACATGATGAAGTAAAAGAGCTGAACAGAAAATTACAAAGAGCAGCTCAAGAAAACAAAGTAAAATATTATAAACAGATGTGGAAAAACCTGGGGTTAGAAAACCAAAAAGGAAGAACATGCTCAGCACTTCTCAGGCTGAAAGAACTGAAGAAAAAATTCAAGCCTTGAGCTACAATTTTGAAGGATTCTACGGCAAAAATTAAATGACACAGGAAGCGTCAAAAGAAAATGGAAGGACAGAGTCACTGTACCAAAAAGATCTGGTCAACATTCTAGGAAGTAGCATAAGAACAAAATCCAGTGGTACTGAAGGAAAAGTCCAAGCTGCACTGAAGACATTAGTGAAAAATGAGGCTCCAAGAATTGATAGAATACCAATTGAAATGTTACAACAAACGGATGTGACGCTGGAAGCGTCTACTCATCCATGCAAGAAATTTGGAAGAGAGCTACCTGGCCAACCAACTGGAAGAGATCCATATTCGTGCCCATTCCAAAGAAAGGCGACGCAATGGAATGCGGAAATTATCAAACAATATCATTAATATTGCATGCAAGTAAAACTATCCTGAAAATAACTCAAAGACGTTTGCAGCAGTATGTTGACTGAGAACCGCCAGAAATTCAAGCTGGATTCAGAAGAGAATGTGGAAGGAGGAATATCATTGCTGATGTCAGACGGATCTTGGCTGAAAGCAGATAATACCTGAAAGATGTTTACCTGTGTTTTACTGACTATGAAAAGGCATTCAACTGTGTGGATCATAACAAACTATGGAAAACATTGTGAATAATGGGAATTCCAGAACACTTAATTGTGCTCATACAGAAGCTGTGCATAAGGATACTGCGTAGTTTAAAATCAGGAAAGGTGTGCATCAGATTTGTGTCTTTTCACCATAATTATTCAATCTATATGCTGAGCAAATAATCCTGGAAGCTGGACTGTATGAAGAAGAATGTGGCATCAGGATTGGAGGAAGACTCTTTAACAACCTTCAATATGCAGATTACACACCTTGCTTGCTGAAAGTGAAGAGAACGTGAAGCACACTTACTGATGATGATCAAAGATTATAGCCTTCAGTATGGATTATACCTCAACATAAAGAAAACAAAAATCTTTACAACTAGACCATTAGGCAATATCATGATAAATGCAGGAAATATTGAACTCAAGGATTTAATTTTACTTGGATACACAATCAATGCCCATGGAAGCAGCAGTCAAGATGTATTGCATTGAGCAAATCTGATGCAAAAGACCTCTTTAAAGTGTTCAAGAGCAAAGATGTCACCTTGAGGACTAAGGTGCTCCTGACCCAAGCCATGGTCTTTTCAATCATATGCATGTGAAACCTGGACAACGAATAAGGAAGATCAAAGAAGAATTGATACATTTGAATTGTGGTGTTGGCAAAGAATATTGACTGTACAATGGACTGTCAGAAGAATGAACAAATCTGTCTTGGAAGAAGTACACAGCCAGAATGTTCCTTAGAAGCAAGGATGGCGAGACTTTGTCTCATTTACTTTAAACATGTTATCAGGAGGGAACAGTCCCTGGAGAAAGATATGATGCTTGGTAAAGTAGAGAGTCAGCAAAAAAAAAAAAAAAGGGAAGACCCTTAAGAGATGGACTGACATATTGGCTGCAACAATGGGCTCATATATAACAATGATGATGCAGGACCAGGTAGTGTTTCGTTCAGTTGTGTATGGGGTTGCTATGAGTGGGAACCAACTCGATGGCACCTAAGGAAACAACAACAGTGGTAAAACACATATAAAATTCTGTATTTTTGCCAGAACTTGTCAGCAAATTTAATTTTCTTTTTTTATTTTTAATAGGCAGTGCCAAGAAGAAAATGATCAATTTCAGGGCTAATAATGTTTATATGAAAAAAATAGAGGAAAAATAAAGTAAAAGGAAAAAAAAAATCAAGGAAAGAATATGTACCTGTGACATAGGATCCATATATAATTAAATCCAGCTTATTGGTAGTGGGGGAGAATCAAAACAACATAATCTTACTATGAGTTGCCATGTGGTTTTGCTTGATTCAGCCACAGTTTGTAGAGCAATGATTCCTTACAGATCTGGAGCAAAGGGCATATTAGGTTCACGAGAGGTTCCCCCCACCAAAAAAATTAAAGGCTTCCTCCTCCTGCAGAAAAAAAAAATCGTCAAATCTGATATTGTCCCCTAGGAGACCATGTCAACCCCTCTTTCCCTTGGAAATATATCAATAATTCAAAATAATTGCAACAGAGGGTGTAGGTTTGCCATTTTATAACCAAAATTGCCTTCACAAGATTATTGGTTCTATTAAATAACAAGTGTTTTTCTTTTTATGTGTACCTTTGATGAGTTAACAAATAATGCTCAACCTTGGGCTCTACCCCAGATTAAGGTATTAAAAATCTATAAGGTGTGGCTACATCTTTGGTATAAAAAACTTCTGCAGGTAATTCTAATGAGCAGCCAAGTTTGAGAACTACTTACATTGAACTATGCAAAGGCGGGCTATTACGGAGATTGAGGGCAATGGCTAGAGACGATTTTTCTTTGGAGAGTGGGTAATTTGAAGGTGGAGGGGATGATAAATTGAGGTGAGAGGAAGAAGAGGAGGAGAAGAGCCAGAGATGTGGTGTGAGGCTGGGGTATTATATGAAGCTGCCACTGGTTGTGGCTGCTGGGTGTGGCCAGAATACCTTTTGGAACAAGAATATCTAACTTGCAGTTTAAGAGCCTTTATGATGCAAGTACTTAAAGCTCGCAGTTGCTAATGGGAAGGTCAGTGGTTCTAACCCACCAGCAGTTCCTAGGAAGAAAGGTGTGGTGGTCTGCTTCCGTAAAGATTTATAGCCTTGGAAACTCTATGGGGCAGTTCACACTCTTCTGTAAACTCTCTATGAAACGGAATCAACTTTAGGGCACTGGATTTTTTGTTTTGTTTTGTTTTAATTTGCAGTTTGAAGTTTTTGTACTGCAAAGACCAATCTCCTTATCCTATGCTTCCATAAATTCTGTTTTACTTCCCCAGTCCATATGTATTTGAATGTTTCTGTGTATGAGTATGGATGGGAGAGTGAGAAGTAGATTAAAGAAAAGGGCTGAATCTGCTGAGTAGAAACAGCACAGAACAAGGACAAATATTAAATTGAGATGCATGGTGATTGAAAAGATAAAGTGATTTTAGAGGAAGTGATTCTTGTAGGAGCAGAGAGCAAGGTTTAGGTTAGAGGTAACTGTCACAGCTTTCAAAGTTTTAGAATGAAAAACAGATTGGAAACAGCTGATTTTAGATAAACTAGAGAAATTAATGAATTGTATAGCCTTAAGGCAACCTTTGTAGATATGGCAACAATTATATTTCTGGGCCTATCTGTTAAGGTCACTACTGATAAATGGCAATAAAAGCCATGTAGAATGATTATATTTCCGACCTCAAAAGAGGAAAAGCATCTGCAACCAGCTCCTCTGAAGTAGTAGTAAATAATTAAAGTCCAAGTAAAAGTTGGTGGTTGAGGTGTGTGTTGGAGGTGGAGAGACGTTGTTCTTACTGATCTCAATAATCAAACTTAAAATACAGTACAAGCATTAGTACCATGAGTTTATATTTACTTCATATAATCATAGTCCTGTTTTGTGCCTAAAAAAAAAAAAATAAAAGCCAAAGATAAAAACAAACAAACAGAGAAACAAAAATCCTCTTTCTCTACATGGTTTTAAATTATCAGCAATGTATCAGTAAGAGATAATAGAAGAAACTCTCCCTCAATCACAGTTACAGAATTAATGAAGGATACGTTAACTGACAATAGTGCAATAGCCATAGATAAAGCATTCAGTACTACCCAAGCCTGAAGTTTATCAAGAAACTAGAACACTCTTTATATGGAATTTGTCATAAACTACCATGAAACTTTGGGACTGTGCTTAGTTGTCCTACATGATAAAAGTGAAGAAATAGGGTACATAAAGCTAAACAAACTGGTAAATTTTAGTGTTCACAGCTTGGTGCTCTCTTTAAATAATTCTTTGAGTTGTCTATCTAACATGAATTTCTGAACAAATTATATATAAGCCCTAAGAAAGCATTACCAGAACCTATTCCAAAAGATTCCTGTTATCTACAAATTTGTACAATTTTCTTACTTTATAAACCTGGGAATAGTAAATCTGCTAGATGTCAACCAGATTCTGAGCTTTGATGACCTCATTCACCAAATTATTAGCTTAGGAACTATGTATTAAAATCTGCCATCATTATCAATCTAATGCCCAAACTCAGATCCTCCCAGAACAATTTGTTTATGCCAGATTTTTTTTAAAAAGTAAAGTGAAGTTTGTACTAGGATTTCTCTTTAATAATTTGTGTGATAACTTCTGATTTTCATAGCCTTATCAATCATACCAAGAAATGTTTTGGTATCCAATAACCTTTCCCTGACTAGGTACTTGATCCAGGATATAGGCACATTTAACTCAGAGTAAATAAAAATTGTTGTAAATTATCAGCAATATATCGATAAGAGACAATAGAAGAACCTCTCTGTTATGGATTGACTTGTGTCCCCCAAAAATGTGTGTCAACTTGGCTAGTCCATGATTCCCAGTACTGTGTGATCATCCACCATTTTGTCACCCAATGTGATTTTCCTATGTGTTGTAAATCCTACCTCTGTGATGTTAATGAGGTGGGATTAGGGACAGTTATGTTAATGAGGCAAGACTTAATCTACAAGATTAGGTCTTGTCTTAAGTCAATCTCTTTTGAGATATAAAAGAGAGAAGCAAGCAGAGAGACATGGGGAACAAGAACCAAGAGCCAGGAGAATAGCACGTCCTTTGGACTCCGGGTCCCTGTGCTGAGAAGCTCCTTAACCAGGGAAGACTGATGATAAGGACCTTCCCCCAGAGCCTTCCCCTGGAGCTGGCATCCTGAATTTGGACTTATTGCCTCCTAAACTATGAGAGAATAAATTTATCTTTGTTAAAGCCATCCACTTGTGGTATTTCTATTATAGCAGCCTTAGATAACTAAGAGGGTATTTGGCACTAAGAGAGTGAAGTGCTGCTCTAACAGATACATAAAATGTGGACACAGTTTTAAAACTGTGAATGGATGGAGGCTGGAAGAGTTTTTAAAATGCCTAGCAGTAAAAGACTAGATTTCCATGAAGAGACTGTTGGTGGAATTATGGACATCAAAGGCAATTCTTGTGAGGACTTTGAGGGAAGTAAGGAGAGCTATTACACTGGAGATGGCACAGATGGAAAGAAGAAACAGTCGCAGAGAAATGGTAGTAGCAGAACCAGGAGAGCAGAGTGAGACAGTGCTAGAGCTGACCCATGGAGCCAGAGAGCTGAGTGCCTTTGCGCAGGAGGCTTCCTGGTGGAGTGAGGTGCCTCCAGGAAGCCTTGGGCACTTATCAGTGGAGCTAGGCTTGCCAACCCACAGAGCAAGAGAGTCGAGTACCTTCTGGCCGAAGTTTACTGGCAGAATGGGGTGCCTCCAGGCACTTATTGGTGGAGCTAAAGAACTTTGGAACATTTGCCCGACTAGGGCAGATGCCTGACTGGCCCAAGAGCTTGAGGAGCCAAGAGGCCAAAGAACCAGGAAGAAGAGACTGAATAGACAAGGAATACAGGAAGCAGAGCTGCCTCAGTCTCAAAGGGTAGGACCGTGAACTCTGGGGTCTCAAAGGGTGGAGTCTCCATGGACTAGGAGGATGGGGCTGCCCAAATTTGAGGGAGCAGAGTTGCCATTCCAGTGAGCCTGGAGGGCAGAGCTGAAGCCCAGGGTTGAGGGGCTTCCACTCAGAATCCAGAGTGTGGCCAATACCTAGAGTCTGGAGGTCAGACTCTAGGTATTGTGTAAATGGTCTCAGAGGGCAGATAATTATTTTCAAGGCTTGAGAGCTAATGTAATGTGTTCTGTTGACTTGCTTGGTGTCTTTTATCCCTTCTTTCCTGCCAGTTTTTCCCATTTGTGATGGAAATGTCTAGCTTGTGCCTGTTTCACCATTGTACTTTGGAAGCAAATAACTTGTATTCTAGATTTCAGATGAAGAGGAATTTTTGGATATTGGACTTGGAATTGATTTAAGACTTTTACTATGATATGATAGGGCAAATGTGTTTTACATGCAGCAAAGACATGAATTCTGGGGGGCCAAAGTGTGGAATGTCATGGATTGAATTGTGTCCCTCAAAAATATGTGTATCTATTTGACTAGTCCATGATTCCCAGTATTGTGTGATAGTCCACCATTTCGTCATCTGATGTGATTTTCCTATGTGTTGTAAATCCTACTGCTATGATGTTAATGAGGTGGGATTAGCGACAGTTATGTTAATTGCCTTATATGCATGTGAAAACTGGATATCGAATAAGGAAGACCTAAATTTTGATGTTGGTGAAGAATATTGACTATACTATGGACTGCCAAAAGAACAAACAAATCTGTCTTGGAAGAAGTACAGCCAGAATGCTCCTTAGAAGTGAGGATGGCGAGACTTAATCTCACATACTTTGGACAGGTTATCAGGAGGGATCAGTCCCTGGAGAAGGTCATCATGCTTGGTAAAGTAGAGGGTTTTTGAAAAAGAGGAAGACCATCAATGAGATGGATTGACACAGTGGCTGCAACAATGGGCTCAAGTATAACAACAATCATGAGGATGGTGCAGGACTGGGTAGTGTTTCATTCTGTTGTACATAGGGTTGCTACGAGTGGGAACCAATTCAAGGGCACCTAAGAACAACACCACCATGTTAATGATTACAAGATTAGGTTGTGTCTTAAGTGAATCTCTTTTGAGATATAAAAGAAAGAACGGAACAGAGAGACATGGGGACCTCATACCACCAAGAAGCAAGAGCCAGGAGAATAACATGTCTTTTGGACTCGGGGTACCGGTGCTGAGATGCTCCTGGAGAGGGGAAGATTGATGACAGGGACCTTCCCCCCAGAGCCAACAGAGAGAGAAAGCCTTCCCCTGGAACTAGCACCCTGAATTTGGACGTCTAGCCTCCTAGACTGTGAGAAATAAATTTCTCTTTGTTAAAATCATCCACTTATGATATTTCTGTTTGTAGCAGCGTTAGATAAATAAGATGCTCTCCTTCAACCACCAGTTATAGAATTAAAAATAAAGACATATATTTTCTCAGAGCTTCTCTGTTTATCTTATTCCTCTCATATCCCTAACATTCCCTTTTATGTAGTGTTAACAGATAGGTATATAAAGCCAATGATAGATAAAAATAGGTGCGGTTCTTTTCTCTCTTGCCTTTTTATTTATAACTTCTTTTTATCCACTATTAATTAATTCCCAAAATCCTTCCATCTTGGTAACAACTTCAAATGTTTTGCTTTATTCATATTGCACTTACTATTAGTTGTCAGTAATGACAGTTACAACAACAGTAATAGCTAGGGAGGTTTATAATCTTTTGATCTCCTCAGACAAAAGGTCATACATAATTACTTCTGCCAAGGTATTGACTGTTTTTTCTTATATTTATTTTTCCTTCCCATAACCCAGACAAACCAAAGGACTAAAACTTGGCAATATATGATAAATATTCTAAGATATAGTTCTGTTACAAATATATTTATGAAATACCTAACAGAAAAGCCAGAATCACAGAATTTTTTTACCTTCCAGATCTTCTCAGCAGTTATGAAGGAAAAAAAAAAGCAAAGTCAATGGGGGAAGAAACTGAAATAATGTAATACTTGACTTCACTGTTTAATGTAGCATGTTCTAAACCATTGCTTAGTTGAAGTCAGTTATTCGTCCCTTATCTGGCAACATAAACACTATTGACGAACATAGATAAGCGTGTTGAAACAGTTTCTGGAAATAAGAGAATCTTCAGGATTTCTTGCCTGTTCATCTGCACTAGGAGGTCTTCATGGTTGAATAAGCCAGATATGAAGGGGTTGGTGGAGCTCAACAGTAGCTGAAGAAGCTCTAGATCCTAGATACTGTATTAAGAGGGAATTGCTTTAGATGATTTATTATTGTATTAAAATCAATCAGAGAATATTTGGCACTGCCTACAAAAGCTATCTTATAAGCCAGCATAACAGGACAGAAATGTCAGTGTATGTCCACTACAAGAATGCACAAATATGTCCATAGCAGGGTTATTTGTAATAGTCAGGAATTGAACACAATCCAAATGTCCAAAATTAGTACATAATTTGTGGTATATTCATACTGCAGAAAACCAAGACACATGCAACAAAAATGAATACAGCAGTTAAAACATTGAATGAAAGAAGTTAGACCAGTTTATACTACATGATACCATTCATAAAAAATTCAATTACAAGCAAAACTCATCTATGACAGAAGTCAGATTAGTGGCTGCCACATGGGGAAGAGGAGGAAAGAGGGCACACAAAGGAACCAGCTGGGATGCTGGCAGCAGTCTACGGCTTCATCTGGGTGGTGGCTACGTTGATGTGTTCCATGCAAGAATGTTTATCAAGCCGTACACTTAAGATTTATGCACATAACTATGTATACAATATGAATTAAGGTAATACTGGAAAAATGAAACAAATCTGCCTTGAAAGAAGGCTTCCAGTAGTAAGTCAAAGGAACATCTTTAATCCCGTTCAACATATATATTACTGGCTTGAATAAAGATATAAAAACATACTTAACAAATTTGTGGATATCATAAAAGGTAGTCATTGGTGTCTTAGTTACATAGTGCTGCTAGAACAGAAATACTACAAGTAGATGGCTTTAATAAAGAGAATTTTATTCTCTCACAGTCTAAGAGGCTATAAGTCTGAGTTCAGGGTGCCAGCTTCAGTGGAAGGCTTTCTCTCTCTGTCTGCTCTGGGGGAAGGTCCCTGTCATCAATCTTCCCCTCTCCAGGAGCATCTCAGCACAGGGACTCTGAGTCCAAAGGACACACTATTCTGCAGGCTCTTGTTTGTTGGTGGTATGCGTTCCCCATGCCTCTCTCTTTGCTTCTCTCTTTTATACATCAAAAGAGATTGATTTAAGATACAACCTAATCTTGTAGATTGAGTCCTGCCTCATTAACATAACTGCCTCTAATCATGCCTCATTAACATCATAGAGGTAAGATTTACAGCATATAGGAAAATCACATCAGATGACAAAATGGTGGACAATCACACAATACTGGGAATCAGGCCTAGCTAAGTTGACATACATTTTAGCGAGAAACAGTTCAATGCATGACAGTTGGATAACACATGATTTTTAAAAAATGTCAACAGTAAAGGTCTATAATCAAATTTAACAAGCTGACATTTAATAGGCTAAATATAAAGTTCTACAGCTAAAAAAAATGTATCTTAATAGCAACATGTAGCATGTTTTAGGAAAAATTATAAGCTTTCTCCTACGTAGCTTCAGACAACAGAGCTGGGGAAACTGAGGTAAATTACACAGAAAGAGGAAGATTTTTATGACAGCTAAAATTGACCTGCATTTTTAGATAGTGTATTCTCTTTAACTGGATGTGAAAGCCAAAATCTAACATTGGAAGATCAGAGTTGGAAGATACCCTGAAAGTTGTCTAAACTCTAACTTCTCTTAATTATATGTATGTATATGGATGTGTGTATATATGTATGTATGTGTGTGGATATATGTACAAATAATATTGAGGCCTGGAGAGAGGAACTAGCTTTGTGAAAATCTCATGACAAATGGTGGAGCAATTATGTTACCTTCTCTAGACTCCTGAAGTTCTGTTGTGATGCCTATCTAGTGTGCTGGTGATTATTTTATTAGGAGAGACAAGCATAGTTACTTTTATATATTGAATTTTGTATGTGTTTTTTAATGTATATATTCGGTTTCTCAAATATCAAATAAATTTAGACCAGGAAACATATCTTTAAATTCTCTAGGATCCAGAGAATCTCAAGATAACAAAACATCCATCACACTTAGTATAGTGTGTTCAAAACAAATGGTCAATAAATGATAATTAACCAAAAGAAAATAGATACCTATCCAAGAAAACACTTTAAGAGACTTGTATTTCCCACTTCCTGATTTCAGACAAGACCCTGCAGAATCCAGCCGCTTCAGATGAGTGGCGCTTTACAACTTAAATACCACCAGGGAGAGCTTTTCTTCTCAACTTAAAAATTTTACTTTTGTCATATAAGGTCACTCCTTTGTTTAGAAGATTAATATCATTAGGACAATAACTGGCTTTCCCTTTAATTCTAACATAAGTAACAAAAGATGGCTACCATTATGTCTATGTGATAAAACTTCAAAGTTGTTACCACCTATCCTATTTGTTTTACTATATCTGTGGAAAGGTAATTGTAATTGTTATTTAAAGTATACATTCTGTTTTCTAATTTTGTAATTTTACTACACATTACCCAGCTATCCTATATCTTAAGGCAATTTGTTTATTTATTTATTTAGTGGCTTGAATTAGAATATCAATAGTAGAGAGTGTAAGAACCAAACATACTGGTAATAGATTAGATGTGAGATAACTTGGTGAAGGATTGGCTGTGGAGGATTAGAAACAGTGATCAAGAACAATACCGAGATTTCTAGTCCAAGGAACAATGGTGCCATCTGCCCTATCACCGTGGCATGGAGGGTTGCCATAGGGAAGACTGCAAGAGAAGCATGTTTCAGGTGGAAAATCCAGCATTTGGTGTTTGTAAATCAAAATTGCCTTTTTTTCACATCCAGCTAGAGGTACAAAGTAGGCAGTTGGATATATGGGTCTGACATATAGGGAAGAGAATTGGACAGGACATATTATTTTTACTATATTTTTGTTGATTGAGTCTTTCAATATACAAACATGTTAACTGATGCTTTTACACAACGTGAATATCAAACAAATCCAAGCTTTTTGGATATATATTTAGAAATGGTATTTCTGCTCTGCTTCCAACAGTTGTGTATCAACTTATAGTGGTTGAGATCAGGGGCTGTTTGGAATCTTTCCCAAACAGGTAAAAGAATTCAGACTCTGTTTCATTTCAAACAATCCCAAAACTTAACGACAAATGGCTTTATTGTACTAATTGTTTTTTCCTTATTTCTGTAGTCTGTCACTGTGCCAGAGGGAAATTATATTGGTCTTAAAGCATTTGTTTTTCAAATGGCCATGTAGGTCACAACACAAAAACTTACTCAGTTGCTGGCAAATTTATTATGTAATGATTTGTCCCAGTGTCTTTCTGGTGGTTGTATTTAAAAGCGATGGTCTATAATTGCTAACCTTTATACATATGCATGCTTATGTAATATATTTCATTTATAGTCTTTAGATACATTTTTCATTCAAAAGTTCAAAAAACTTTGTTATTTAAAGACTCTATGGTAGCATAGGAGCCCTGGTGGCTCAGTGGTTAAGAGCTCGGCTGTTAACCAAAAGGTCAGCAGTTCTAATCCACCAGCCACTCTTTGGAAACCCTATGGGGCAGTTCTACTCTGTCCTATAGGGTCACTATGAGTCAGAATCAACTCTACAGTGACAGGAAAGGGGACAGGAATAATAGCATAAAGGATCCTGGGTTATGCAGTGGTTAAGCACTTGGCTGCTAATCAAAAGATCAACAGTTCGAACCCACTGACCACTCTGCAGCAGAAAGATGTGGCCATCTGCTTCCGTGAGGATTACAGCCTTGGAAACCCATAGGGCCATTCTACTCTGTCCTAAAGGGTTACTACGAGTTGGAATGGACTCAGTAGCAATGAGTTTGATTTTTTTGGTTTTATGATAGCATAGAGAAGTTCCTCTGGTATTTTTAAGTCCATTTATAAAGTGAGAGTTTGAAAAATAATCTAAGGGGTTTGTATCTGACATTTGGAATACTAGTAGTTCAGAAGGAATAATTGAATGATAAGATATTTTTAAATCTTTATACATTTTGAATGACCTTTTGCTTAAAACACCCTTGACACACTTGAAGTGTACTTATGTTTCTTTCTATCCTCTCTCTACTTTGAGACTTTGTAAAGTTGATTATCTTCAGTAATATTATTTTTGTGTTTAGAGGTCTCAGACACAGGTAAAGGAATGAAGAGAAAAGTTCTCGTCCAAAAACACTTGGTTTGATATCAAGGTTATAAACTAATGGGAAATAAGGATTTATTGAGTTAAAATGAGTATGAGTAGGAAAATGATGAAAAAATAATAGAAGATGTGGTACATCATTTCCACAAATCATTCAAATAAATACTTTTAAAGTCTTTTGACTAAAATTCCGATTCTTACATGTTTTAATATCTTTCTTACTATTTATATTAGTAAATTATCCTGAAGAATACTTCCACTCTAGCACAGCAAGGATGATAACAAAAAAAAAATACTCATGCAATATGATCCTAATATGTATTGATGCCTTTTATAGTGTGTGTATATATATATTTTTGTTTGTCTTATCCATAGAAAATGATACCATCTACTGGACAGACATGGGCTTCAATAAAATTAGCCGAGCTAAAAGAGATCAGACCTGGAAAGAAGATATCATTACCAATGGCCTGGGAAGAGTGGAAGGGATAGCTATTGACTGGATTTCTGGTATAATCCATGACTTTTTTGTGTTGTTTTGTTTTACACTTATTTTGTTAGGGGCTCAGTCTGCTTCATAAAAATTCTATTTGTGAGTCATAACAATTTTTTTTTTTTTACTTGTAGCCACAGGGGTAAATAGTCTCTTTGGTTTGGGGCTCCACTCTTTCTAATGCTTTTGAACCTTTGGACAAGTGTTTTTATGTATAAGTAGATTATGTAGTGTTAACTTTGCCCAAATCCCCTGAGAGATCCACAAGGCAGGTAAATAAAAATGTTAGAAGTTCTCTTATGCCTGAAGTCATTAGAAAGTTAAAATAGATCCCTTCTTCAGCTGGGAGAAGTTTCAACTTATTTTTAACATATAAATGTATCATTATGTGGTTTAAACCAGAGATGTGTGACATCAGGATTGGAAGTATTTGCATATTAATTTATTCACAGCTTTCTGCTTCAGAAATAAACACATTAAAAAAGACTATAGGAAATAAACAAATGATTTCTTGATAGTTATGGGAATGCTCAGAAATTTAAATTTATCCTTAACTAATAAATAGTTTCCATTTTTGCAACAGTATTATAAACATTTTTGTATCTCTCCTAGGTAACATATATTGGGCAGATCATGGTTTCAACTTAATTGAAGTTGCAAGACTTAATGGCTCTTTCCGTTATGTAATTATTTCCCAAGGCCTGGATCAACCAAGATCTATAACTGTGCACCCAGAGAAAGGGTAATTTTAAGATTTACATATATCTTCTGTGTTTTAAGTAAAGTTTATTAGGTTCTGAAAAAAAAATCTAGACATTCATATTAATATTTATCTTTAGCTATAATGCCTAAAATAAAACTCAGAAAATATCTTCCCTAACAGAAGAAAAAGTTCATTTTCACTTTGCTCATGTATATTTTAACATATATTTAATGGAGTCACATGTATTATGCAGTTCAATGAGTGTGCAAATCCACATGTGGTCACTAACATCATTCTACATTCTCAATTTAAAATTCTACCTTAAAACTGTTTATATAATAGGTGCTCAATTATTTACTGAATGAATGAAATAGCCACTTGAGAATAAAACTAATTCTCCAATATTTTTAAAGCTTCAGTTTCTATGTATGTGTCTATGATTGTCAAATCAACATGTCTATCCCAAGTTTTTTGTTTGTGTTTCAGATAAGTATGTCTACCTACCTTCTTGACATTTTTATTTGACTATTTCATGGTAACCCAAACCGTACGTGTCTAAAATTGAAATGAATTCCATCTGCCATCAAGTTCTGCTGATTTTTTCTTCTGAATAATTCTACTACTCATTATCTTTACTGTTTGCACTCTAATCTGCTATTATCTTACCCATAATACCCCTGCAATAACTTCCCAATTGGTCTCGTAACTTCACTAAAGGTTAGAGTGATTTTTATTATTATTTTTTATTGTGGTAAAATACTTTTTTTTCATTTAAAATAAATCTACTTACTTTAAATATTTTGAGGGATTTCCTTTGTATAAAGTCCAACGTCTCTGATATAATCCTTCTTAATCAGGCCACAAGTAACTTTTCAGTCTCAAACTCCTTCTTCTGCGTCTTTGCTCTCCTGATCAATCTATGTTGTACTTTTGTTAGTTTATCAAATATCCCCTGTTGTCTTCCACTCTCAGCCCTGGCCAACCTCTTCTTTACCTTAAATCTTCTTCTTCCTACTCTAACCTTGCTAAATCTTATTTACCTTTCCCTGACTTTGCAAATAGGTTAGATCTTTCTGTTATATGACCCCAGTACTTCTATTATTTTCATTAATTTCTGTGCACTTATATTTGTTTGCTACCTACCTGGCACATTGTAAGTCCTTAATAAATAAATATTTGTTGAAGAGTGAATGGAAAGAAAATATATATATTTAAAAGAAACAATATAAATAAGGAAGAAAAATTAGAGCAGATTAAGTTTGAAATGAAAGAAAAATCAAGTTAAAACCAAATTCTCCCTACCCTAGCTTGCTTTCCTCTGTCAAAAAAAGGTATATATATCTATTTTAATATCTATATATAGGAGCTCTGGTGGCACAAAGTTGAGCACTTGGCTGCTAACCAAAAGGTCAGTGGTTTGAACCCATTAACTGCTCCGTGGGAAAAAAGACCTGGTGATCTATTCCCATAAGGATTAAAGCCTAGGAAACCCTATGGGGCAGTTTTACTCTGTCATATAGACTTGCTATGACTTGGGATTGACTCAATGGACCACAACAACAACAACATACCTATATATAAATGTCAGTAATTTTTTTTTTGATACAAATCCCAATAAAATACGGCTAGGAATTTAAATACGGACAAATACATGAGATTTAAAATAAGATAAAAGGATAAATAACAACAAAATGAATAACATCAAGGTTGTAAATGCTGTTAGAATAGGATGAGGAGAAATACGAAATAAGAATAGTAACAATATTAAAATGTACTTAGTGATTATCATTCACCAAGCATGTTTCTGAGAACTTTATGTGTGTGTGTGTGTGTTTTTCCAATGCTTGCATAAAACCTTGAGTAGTATTATTTCTTCTATTTTACAGATAAGGAAACTGAGGCATAGTGATTTTAATTATATTACTCTAGGTCACCAAGTTGATATGTGAGAGAGTTAGGTCTTTCTAAACTTCAAACAGTATGCTATGTTTTATAAATGTGTATGCATATGTATGTATATATACATATAACCAAAAAAACAAGCCTGTTGTCATTGAGTGATTCCGACTCATAGCTACCCTATAGGACAGAATAGAACTGCCCCACAGGATTTCCAAGGAACAGCTGGTGGATTTGAACTGCCAACCTTTTGGTTAGCAGCCAAATGCTTAATCGCTGCACCACCAGGCCTCTGTATGTGTGTGTGTATGTATATATATATATGCATGTGAATACATATATGCTATTAGACATTAACAGAAACTGATAACTAAAAATATCAAATATATAAGAAAACAGATTTATTTAGTTTTAGGATAAATCATAATGAGAATTTAAAGAGTAGAACTATACGTGAAAGAGAGAGTTAACAAAAATGAGGCTGGAAAAAAATGAGTGGATGTTTATGACAAAGTCTTGAGGTGAAGCTGACTTCTGTGTATCCTGCTGGCTATCACTACATGCCAGAAGATTCATGTCACTACCTGTTAGACTGTGGTGGTGCGGGGTGGAGTGATGCAATTCCGTTTAATTCTAAGAATAAAGCAAATGACTATTTTGAATGTGCTCACATGGCACCCATAAACTTGACAATAAAATGCCCTTTGCCCATGTGACAACCTTTTTAAATTCTCTTTTAAAAAAATATGATTGATGATCAAGCAATAAATCATTATAGCCTCAACAGAGAAAATCTGATCAATTGCTTGATTGTGAAAGATTCTTCTAATGGTATGGACAGATACAGTTTGAATGCTATGTAATCCTATATGTGCATAGTAAATGAGTGTTTGTTTCTGATAAAGAATGTCTTCCCTTCATATTTGCAATAAACCTAACACTTCATTTGCACTTGAGAGAATCTCTCAGGCCTAGCCTACTATAGATTCGTGCATTTCAACTTAACAGGCCTCTTGCTGCCACTTGTCCATCTGTAGTTTTCTTTTTCATTTCTTATGAAACCCACTATTCATTAGGCAAAGAAATTCTCAGATGCTCCACTTTTTGTCAGTTTGTTCGGTGAACACTTCTTGAGTACCAGGCACTGGAAACAAGGACATGGCAGAGCCCCTTCATCTCCTCTTCAGTCATTCAATCCAGTACATCTTGACAAAGTAGTAGTGCTTACTGTATAAAAGCCACGGTAGGCAATGGGAAGTATTATGGTATGAATAAGATGTTGCCTCTGTGTGCAATGAGTTTTCTGTTTAAACTTGCAGTTTAAACAAGTTCCAACTTTTCAGATAGAATAGTCTCATATTGTAAATTAAGACTAATTTTCAGCATAAAAATACTAGAAAGCTCTAACTCAAGCTTCAATATCATATCAGTTCTCAAACTGAAGTAATTAATAAGTTCTGCAAGTCCACTGTAAAATTACACTGGGCTTAAAGAAAAAAGAGAACGTATAATCATTGGAGTAGGTAGTAAAAGTGAGGGTAGTAGCAGTGATGGTAGTGATTTGTAGAGGCTTTATGGAGAAGGCTTGAAGGTGAAAGAGGTTTCTGAGACGGGGTGTGGGTATATTATATAAAGAAATAGAAGATGAAAGAATTGGCAGTGGCAATGCAAAGGCAATGTGAAGTCATTGGCTGGAGCGTAGGGACATGTAGGGAAGAGGAGGCAATATGGCTGGAGGGTAATTTGGGGCTGTAAACTAGGCACTGAATTTCCCCACGTTCTAAAGAAATTGCCATGTTGACACCTTCTCCAGTTTACCAAGTAATATCTCAACTGTTTCTGGATCTTTTCTCCTCTGCCCTCCCCCTGACCCAAAACAACCTATATCAAAACAACCCGTACCAGCAGAGATTAGATGTGCGATGAGAGTTTATTGAAATTGTAGCGTTCTTTAAAGTAGGGAATTCTTAGGGATGGTAATTTATCATCTCAGGGAGAGTGCTATGGAGGAGGACAGGAAAGATTCTTCTTCTGCCCTCAAGCCAAGTAAAGGAAGAGGGTAAAAATTCAGGTAAAGAGGGAACACATTCCAGGAAAGTACGAGGAATCTTGGTGAGAAAGAAGCAATAGGGTGGAACGAGAAGAATAACAGACTTAAAGCAGAAAGACAAGATTTGCATCTTGCATCAAGTATCTTAGAAATAGAACTTGGGATGAGATTTCAAGTAAGAATGTGAGAGGAAAGGGGACAAAACCAAGAAAAAGTTCAATTCTGTGCAAAGTCAAGGCCTCATACTGATTCCATGAGGAATCCTAAAGTATAAATTATACCTGGAGGCAAATGAACTAGGCTTTCAAACCCCCACCCAGTCAGACACTGGATAAGGTCCACCCTGGAGAGACATACACTCCAAAGGCTTCTGGCTGTCATTACTGTGGCTCTGACAGCCCAAGAGCAGTCCTCTGAAACGAGTTGTCTGTGCAAGCTGTCAGAGGCAAAGGGCACAGAAACTGGGTGCTGGACGCACAGAAATGATAAACAGAATTTGAAGGCATCTGAGTGGAACACTGTGTCCACTAAAGTTTGGAACTCCAGCTTGAACATTCACTACCTTTGAGGTCTTTGGAAATATGAATGACCAAGACAGCTGTATAAATTAAGAGAGAATGTTTTCAGAATTGGTAAAATTGGAAATAGAATATTTTCATGTGATAATTAGGATTATTTTGTAGCCTTGCTTATGTAAAGCAGAAGGAAAGAGAGATGTAAGTCCTTGGAACCGGTAAAGATGAAAAACATTAAGCTGGGATGTTAACAGGATCATTAACTTGAGCCCTAAGTCCCCTAAGTGTGTTAGTGGAGGGAGGAGATGGAAAAGCTGTCAGCCCAGTGATAAAGCAATTAAATAAATTTGGTGGGTAATTCTGATAGAGTGATGATGTGGTGGTATGGGAAAATGGAATGTGTGGATTTATACTGTGACTGTTCTGAAATAAGTGAGAATAACCCCAGAAAAACTTTCCTTTCTTGCCTAAAACTACTTCTTCACTTTCATTCTAAAGCAAATGGCATCGCCATTCCTTAA
The DNA here is from genome assembly GCF_000243295.1 of Trichechus manatus latirostris. Classification (NCBI taxonomy): domain Eukaryota; kingdom Metazoa; phylum Chordata; class Mammalia; order Sirenia; family Trichechidae; genus Trichechus; species Trichechus manatus. The sequence goes on along the minus strand of NW_004443969.1, from coordinate 15,634,780 downwards.
ACATCTCATGCAATAACTGTTCTTTGCTATTATATCATCTTTAACTTGTTCCTCTCATTGAAGACTTTCCCTTTTGCTTTCAAATGGACTCAAATCCCACTTGTTTGAAGACAAGGAAAAATAGCCGGTGTCATATTTCTTTCCTCACTTTTACTTCTCAACTACTTAGCATAGTGATCTATACCCATTGTCTCTTCACCGCACCCCTGAAGTAGGTTTTCAATTTTTATTATAATCTAGAGACTTCTAAGTCTATCCACAGCCAAATCTGATGATGTTCGTTCAGGTCTCGCACCACTTGCCTTCTCCTTGATATTTTTCTCCGTTGATTATCTACTCATGAATTTCTCTGTCCCCGAGTTTTCTTCTCTCTTGGATCTTCTAATATTTTTCCTTAGAGCATTGCAGTTGATTATCTTTCTCCTTATTTAAGGTTTTGTAAGCTATTTTTGATTTGCTACGTTTATCTTTTAAATTTATCCATTCTCATGTTTTTAACTTCAATCACTGTACATACAACTGGTATCTCATCCTCAGCCCTGTATTGGTATTTCCAATTGCCTTTAGAAATTTGAATATCCTATGATCACTGAAAGGAGCCCTGCTGGTGCAATGGTTAAGTGCTTGGCTGCTAACCTAAAGGTTGGCAGTGGGAACTCATCAGCAGCCCTGCGAGAGAAAAGACCTGGCAATCTACTTCTGTAAAGATTACGCCTAGGAAACACTATGGACAGATCTGTTCTGTCATATAGGGCTGCTATGAGTCATAATAGACTCGATGGCACCACCACCAGCAACAAAAACATGAGCAATAAAACTTAACATGTCCTTCTACCTCTTATCTACCGACTTCCTTTCTTGACTATGGTGTCTTTTTGTAGTATTGTGGTTCTTTTGTCCTGACAAGATTGAAACTTACTTTAGATTTTCATCACCTATTTCTATCTGTCACCAAATCCTACCATTTCTTCTTTCCAGACACCTTTCAGATTTCGATTTCTCTCCATGACAATTGCCAGTGTAACACTGACTGAAAGGAAGATCTCAATATTTTTGATTCCTTCGTTTTTAGCCCAAAACAAGATTTACATTTCAACCCAAAAAACAAGGAATCTTTGACATATGTAGCAATATTTTGAGTATCATTTACCCGTACTGTCACTTCTTCTCAAAAGCATTTTTTAAATATTTTGGTCACATGCAAAAATTTTTTTTTTAATTTTTGGTTAAGAATAGACACACCTGTTTAAATGTTAAGCTTATTTGCAGGAAATAATTATCATTGCTTGGAAATCATAGTGGTATATGTCTCCCTATGCTTAATCCATACGTTTACTGACTGATGTGAGTTCAGGGATAAAAGAGATTAAAATGAACATTCTACATAAAATTATTCACACATTTATTTCCAAGTAATATTACATAGACATTTAAGTGTCATTCATAATATAGGAATAAGTTATAGCTTTTTAGTATTCTGCTTGAAGTTAAAACATGGCAGGTGTTATTGCCAAGGGAAAAAGTGAACCATAATGGAGTAAATTAGCTGAATCCAAGATACTAAATGTGCCTTGAAAAGTGGGCATGATGCCTGTTTTTGAACAATGGAGACTTGAGGTCTTTTAAAATGTAGCCAAATGCAAAATAGAAAGTATGTATGAATTTAGTTCAGTTTGCAAAATCAGTTCTTTTCTCCAATGATTTTATTTTTATTTTTTTAGTAAGGCATCAATTGTTTTAAAAAATTGGAGCATAATAATTTATTTATACTAAAAAGTTACTGTATACTTGAAATAAAAAACATATATAGGAAGTCACAATATGATACTGAAAAAAAGCTGGTTAACCTCCCAATCTCTCAATCTGTAAAATCTAAGGCACAAATACTTGGTGATTTTTTTTCCCCCTTAGACACCAGGATTTACATTACTGCTCTTAAGGTAGCATTATATTTCTGTGACTGTAAATAACTTGCTGAAAAACATTTCTTTGTGGCATAGATTCATCTTGACATGGTATCTTGGTGTTCTACACCTGCATACCGTCAAATGATAGATTGCTTATATATATATACTTTTAGAATATGCTCAACAATATACAGAAGATCTTGTATGACAGCTTGACGTCTGTTGAGATAACAAGAGCAGAGCATAGTTTAACACCATCTCCTAGAGCAGATTTTGTATATAAAAAAAAAAAAAACAACACATATAAAAAAGAAATGGAATTCAATTTGATTTGCAATAGGCATAATGATGGGAATGGGGTGTTAGTGTATGATATGAATACATCATGATGGTCAGGTAACTCAGGTGTATCACACTCTTGCCCCAGATCACCACCTCTTTCCTACACAGGTCTCTAAGGGAGGAATATAAACGAAGTATAATGACAAATGAAAGCAAAGTTTGCCACACAATTTTAAATTGGGAATTTTTCCAAAACTACACTGCTCAACTTTCTTTCAAAGCTAGTTAGTCTTTTACTCACTAGGTGTTTTACCATGCCCTCCATTCCTATACCTTAACCTCTAAACATGAACCTTGGATTACCTCACTCCAGCTACAAGGAGGGAAGGGCTAGAAGAGGCCAAGATGCCCCAGGCTATCATTGCAGCCCTGTGGGTGATGAAGGAGAGAGAGAGGCCAGGAGGGGCAGGCCACTTCCCACTGCCACAGGGAGCCATGGCCCAGACCATGAAAGCCATGTTGAATGGAAACCAGGGATAGCTGCATACATATGTATAATCTTTCCTCAATATCTTAAGGGATTTGACCAATAAATAATCGGAACATGGAATGTATGAATTATGAATCCAGGAAAATTGGAAGTCGTCAAAAGTGAAATGGAACCCATAAAGATCGATATCCTAGATTAGTGAGCAGAAATGGACTGGTATGGGCAATTTTGAATCAGATAATCATATAGCCTGCTATGCCAGGAATGGCAAATTGAAGAAAAATGTTGTCGTGTTCATCATCAAAAAGAACATTTGAAGATCTATCCTGAAGTACAGTGCTTTCATGGATAGGGCAATATCCATATGTCTACAAGGAAGATCAGTTAATATGACTACTATTTAAATTTACACACCAGCCACTAATGCCAAAGATGATGAAATTTAAGATTTTTACCAACTTCTACAGTCTGAAATTGATCAAACATGCAATCAAGATGCATTTATAATTACTGGTGATGGGAATGTGAAAGTTGGAAATGAAGAAGAAGGATTGGTAGTTGGAAAATATAGCCTTGGTGATAGAAATGATTCCAGAGATTGCATGATAGAATTTTGCAAGACCAACTACTTCTTCATTGCAAATATCTTTTTTCAACATAAATGGTGACTATACACGTGGACCTCACCAGATGGAATACACAAGAATCAAACTGACTACTGTGAAAAGAGATGATGGAAAAGCTCAATATCATCAGATCATCTAAAAATTTGTGACTACATCATGAAATAACTTTTGTTTAGCATTTATTATATATTGTAGAAATTGCAACCCAGATTTGTTCTCCAAGAAAACAGTTACCAGAAAAAAAAGAGAATGTTAAATTCAAAGAAAATTATTGATTTAAATTATTTGCTTTCAACTAGTGTTCATATATCTAGAATATTAAGAATCACATTTAATACTGGTTCTCATTTAAGAATTTGCCATTATTTGTTCTTCTCTTTCTTCCTCCATACCACTTTCTCTTCCCACCAGTAAAATCAGAGCTTTGTTCCCATGGTAGCTTTATTCCTCAAAAAAAAAAACCAAAAACTAGTTTCTTTCCATTGAATTTATTCAATGATATTTATAATAATTTGAATGTATATTTTCCTACTTTAAATAATTTAACAGAAAATAAATTTGATTTCCTTTAAGTGTACTTATATGTAAGGTAATCCTGGCATCAGTACCATTGTCATGATAAGTGCAGTAAACCTTCAGGGACTAGTAAGTGTCTTAGTTATCTAGTGCTGCTATAACAGAAATACCACAAGTGGATGGCTTTGACAAACAAAAATTTATTCTCTCACAGTTTAGGAGACTAGAAGTCAAAATTCAGGGTGCCAACTCCAGGGGAAGGCTTTCTCTCTCTGTCAGTTCCAGGGCAAGGTCCTTGTCATCAATCGTTCCCTGGTCTAGGAGCTTCTTAACGCAGGGACCCCAGATCCAAAGTATGCAATCCACTCCTGGTGCTTCTTTCTTGGTGACATGAAGTCCCACTCCTCTCTGCTCACTTCTATTGTACCTCAAAAGAGATTGAGTCAAGATACAACCTAATCCTGTAGATTGAGTCCTGCTTCATTAACATAACTGCCTCTAATCTTGCTTCATTAACAGCATAGAGTTAGTATTTACAACATATAGGATAATAACATCAGATCACAAAATGGAGGACAACCACACACTACTGGGAATCATAGCCTAGCCAAGTTGACATACATTTTTGGGGGACACAATTCAATCCATATCAATAAGTGTATGCTAGGCCTTTGAGAACCTCAGTACTACCATATAGATTATTTTACCTATTACCCAAATCTGAAAAATTAATCACAAATTAACTTGTGGTATGTGTTCATTCTATTTCTCCTCCAAGAACTTATGTGTTTAATTAAGGCAATAGGGGTATTAGTGCTATGATGATTTCTGATAGCACTTCTATAATTCTTCAAACCAAGTTTGAATTTCCCTGTTTTATTTTTGTGTTTAAATTATGCAACTATGGCTTTTTTGTAAATAAGAAAAATTTCAATAACTTTAGGACAAATTATCATGCAGAGATAATTCAATGTTTGAACACGGCTCTTGATTTTGGCAATTTCAAAATTTTGTTAATGCTAGATAGTCTTGAGAAATATTTTTAAGCATGGATTTGCCAAGCCAATATTCTGAAGTCAATTTTCTTGGCCATATCATACAAACCAACAGACAATTCACAACTGCAAATTTTGAACTCAAATGGAGACAAAAATCAATAGCAATGCCATTACTGGGTCTCAAAACATGAGTCACAGATTTTCAGTTCTTCCTATTTATGTTTAGATACCAAGAGAATACATTCATTAAAAATATCTCAAGTACGTCTATGCAAATTAGTATCTTAAATTATTCATAAATTTCTTCCTGCAGTTTTATAAGCTTTGAGTGTTTTTTCTCTCCATTTGGTTTCTAATTCCTGAAAGTACTCAAGGTGCTAATTCTATGTAAGACTCTACTTTCAATTTCAGTTTAAGGAACACATAAATTATTCATTGTCTAACATTTATAAAATGTTTCTCAATTTTGGCAGATTCAGAATCTTTTGGTTTTATTAACTGGATAAATCACTTAACCCAAAAGTGATTTCCTCACAGTAAGGTTTGGCTTCATATATTATGATAGTTTATCAGACCACTACTATTTTCACAGAGAAAATTTGAGTAAAATCTGGTTTCAAGTTAGTTTTATTTTGAATAATTTTTAGCCATAATTTTACTGCCATGTATTTGAACGTCCTGCGTTGGAGTATTACAAATTTAAAGTGCGTAGGAACTAATGGTATGGAGAGAAAGACAGATGTATTTCTCAACACTAAACTTTTTCATGTTTTGTGTTATGTTTCCAAGTTTGGAGGTCACTAGTTATACTCTTTATGTTGTATTGATGTTAGCTACTGTGGAGTTTGGTCCCCCATCTCATGGAAACCCCAAACACAATAGGATCTGGCAATTGGGATCCATGAGGTTTTCATTGACTGATTTTTCTGAAGTAGATTGCCAGGCTTTTCTTCCTTCTCTGCCTTCGTCCTTATACCTGTAGGAAAATACATTTGATAGAAGATTATTATATTGTTGTATTATGTTGTTATTTGGCAAAACAACCTATCACAGAGAAAATGGAACAGGTCTTGGTTAGTAAAACCTGAATGCAATGCCTGGCTCAGATGCTTATCAGTCATGTGACTTTGGATAACTAACTTCCTGAGCAGCAATTTTTATAGTTGCTAGGATCAGGCTAGATATGTAAAAAGGCTTCTATCTGGCATATTCACTTAAAATAATGTCCTTTATTACTCATTTAGTGCATTTGGAAGCAGGTTACTATGAAATAAAAGGTATATTATATACATTTTCTCACACATTTTACTTTGGAGTATGTGAAAAAGTAGATGGAAGGAATCAGATTGAATAAGAAACCACATGTCTATTCTGTTCCTCCTTCACAGTGTAACATCCCCACCATCTTAGCACAGTGACTGACTAGACATTTCAAGAGCATTATTAATGTTAACATTTGTCCTTAAAAAATAGAACAGCAAATTCTATACCCCAGTTAGTTATTTTAGTTTTAATAATCTTTTAATCCACTTAGAATATCCCCTAAAGTTTTAAAAATCCTGACTTTAAGACGTGTATAGATTTTTTTATGCCTGCTTTGCTTATATTTTGCAAACGGTTTGTACACAACCACGATCAAAAAAGTTTGGCAGTTCTAATATACCTAGTAGGCACCGTGGAAGAAAGGCCTGACCATCTACTTCCGTTAGATTATAGGCGTTGAAAACCTTATGGAGTGCAGTTCTACTCTGAAACACGGGGACACCATTAGTCGGAATAGACTCAATGGCAATCGGTTTGGCTTTGGGTCTCAACTAGATCTTACCAATCTAGTTGGATTTCCTGCTACAGTTTTTTCTCATTCTGATTTGTAGAACTTTTAACTATGAATGAAAGTATCTTCAGGATTAGTTGACTTGGAATTCTAGCCACACCTCTTTTTAGTCTAATTGTAAAACTTTTAAACCCAAAAAACCAAACCCTTTGCTGTCGAGTCGATTCCAACTTATAGAGACCATATAGGACAGAGTAGAACTGCCCCATAGGGTTTCCAAGGAGCGGCTAGTGGATTCAAACTGCTGATCTTTTGGTTAACAGCCATAGCTCTTAACCAACCACTTTACCACAAGGGCCCCTGTAAAACTCTAACACGTTTATTTTGTACAGAATCGTCACGAAAAAAATCAACTATTAAAATAAATCAAAACAATATGCATAAAGGGATTATATATATTTTATGTAGTGTATGTTATCTTCATAAATATATTTTTTGTGATTAGATAATAATTCCATTAAGTGAATACAAAATATGACTACAGGTCTTCTTTGATTTTTCAATATGTAGTCTTTATTTTCTATTCTTATATATGAACACTCATGTTTATGTATTCACATATGCACAGAAATACACATTTTTGCCAGTATAAATCAATGATTGCTACATTTTTCTACACTTTAATGATTGTTGTTATCTGATAGCTGAGTGAAAACTTTAGTGGATATACCTTCAAATGAAGAATTACTCTTATGGCTGCTATTTATTTGAAAGTAGGGATTTCTTTATTGTAATATAAATATTGTGTTTGTTGGATGGATGAATGAAAGAATGCATGAATAACATGCCTTCTGTTTTTCTACATTTCATTTTTTGACATGTTGTTTTATTTCATAAATACTCTAGATTTTCTTTCTGCATTACATTTCCTTCCATGTTGTATTTCAACAAGATTACTAAAATAAGAATGCTTCTTGTATGAAACTGTTTTAATATGGCTTCAAAAGATAATTTATAAAATTCTAATTAGAATAGTTTTGCGTACAAGTCTAAGTGGAAAAATTGAAAGATATGATCCATTCATGTACACATTAATTAATTAAATATTTACTTACCACTAACTTTTACTTTTTATGAATTTCTGTTGACCTGATGCTGTAGGTATAATGGTCATTAAAAAAGAGAAAACATCACTATTCACATTGAGCTTGCAGTTTGGTATGGGCAAAAAAAGATTAATAATAGATAACAGTATAAATAAATGTAAGTATAAATGTAGCATTCCAGTCCATGCTATGAAGCAGATGACATGGTACAGTAATCAGGCAGGTCTCGGAAGACTTTTGAAGAAATTGATGTTTGAGTTGAAATATGAAAAACAGTTATGAGAAAATTAGGAAACAATGGCCTAATTTCAGATAGAAAATATTAGGTACAAAGGTTATTCTGGTAGAATTTAGAATTTATCTTTGAGATTTCTATAGTTAGCTAAATTTTTTTTTACAATAAAAATTTTATTACAAACATAAGCACATGAATATATAGATACCTAAAATGTCTTATTTTTGTTCTGTTATTATGAATGGTATTGCTGTTATTATTAATAATAGTATTGTCTTTATCTATCTATGTACTACTATAAATCAACAATTTAATTTTAGATACTTGTTCTGGACTGAATGGGGACAGCTGCCCTGCATTGGAAAGGCTCGCTTAGATGGCTCAGAGAAGGTTGTCCTTGTAAGCATGGGAATGGCATGGCCGAATGGCATCTCCATTGACTATGAGGTCTGTTAAATTTCTTTTCTTAAATATTTAAAGTTCATTAACTGCCAACTTGCATTATTTCACTTTTAGTGTCCTCTTATTTTCTTAATAAAAAACTTGATCAAAATCAGCCTGTAATATTATTTTTCAATCGATATTTAGGAAAATAAATTGTACTGGTGTGATGCTCGCACAGACAAGATAGAAAGAATTGACCTTGAGACTGGAGGGAGTCGCGAGATGGTTCTGTCAGGGAGCAATGTGGATATGTTTTCAGTTGCAGTCTTTGGGGCTTACATCTACTGGTCTGACAGGTAATTTATTTTTTCATAAGTATTTGAGTCTCCAAATGTTATTTCAGTGTCAGTTGCTTTACCCTTGTAGGATTAGCCATTCCTTAGCAAGGTCACAAAAAAAATTTCAAAAAGCCACGTAATTTCCACAGAAAAGGCAGACACTCTTGCTGTTCCAGGCTCAAGCATTTCAATTGCACTGACTAAAGCTGGTTTCTTTCCTTTCTTTTGGGTCATCTGTTATCATCAGCTTAAATAGCTGACTTGGTTTTAATTAGTGGAGGGTTATCGATCATGTTTAACTTTTTTGACAGAGCTCATGCGAATGGGTCCATCAGAAGGGGCCACAAGAATGATGCCACAGAAACAGTGACCATGAGAAATGGCCTTGGAGTCAACCTCAAGGAAGTTAAAATCTTTAATCGAGTAAGAGAGAAAGGTCAGCATTTGTAATATACTTTATGTTTTCTCTCTCTCTTCTCTCATTTTTTTAACATTTATAAACTTTGTTAGGGATTTATTCTCATCTGATTCCAAAACCTACTCTTTTTACATCTAACCTCCCACTAAATGCATATAGCAGTCTACTGGAAGGAATGTATGGTGGTTTGTAATATGCATATTTGCCTAAAACGACAGATGTGCATGGACATGTTACATACTTGCCATGTCTTGAGTATAGGATTGGGATTAGTAATATAGGAAAACTTGATAAATATGCAGATACCAGAAAAAATACAAAGTGCACTTAGGATATTAAAGAGTACAAAGACGGAGAAATCTTTCTTTTGGGTTATATTTTAATATGTAAAGTGATTATGGCCCTGGAAGGTGCTACTTTTAGAATGAAATATGTCCAAAATACACTTCCTTAAAGTGCTTTTTTTTTTTTTTTTAATGGTATGACAGTGGTTTGGATATCTTCATTTATTTTACTTCCATTAAGATAAATTGAAATTAATTTTATTGACATCAACAGAAGGTACAATGATTTTGGAGATGGTAATGATCAACTCATAGAAGGTAATTAACCTGATAAAACTTCAGCGCATATAACATCTTCACTAAAAACTGGAGTAAAAATATATGCCCGTCTAATCTTTGGACAGGCCCATAAAACAAAATGAGACTAAATGGGCACACCAGCCCAGGGGCAAGGACTAGAAGGCAGAAGGGGACAGGAAAGCTGGTAATGGGGAACCCAAGGTCACGAAGGGGAGAGTGTTGATATGTCATGGGGTTGGCAACCAGTGCCACAAAACAGTGTGTGTATTAATTAATGAGAAACTAGTTTGTTCTGTAAAACTTCATGTAAAGTACAACAACAACAACAAAAAAAAAAGATTGGAAAAATGTGTATGTATGCCCAATATAGACATATTGAAGTAACAAATTTCTTTGATTTCTTAGATATTGACACAGGGTTTAAAGTAGTGCATGTTCCTTGGTGAATTCAGTTCATGTTCTGAGTGAATCAGTTACATGTGCCAAATATAACAAAATATAAAACCTATTGTAATTTCTGTATCTAGTTTCAGAAAAGAGTTATATACTTAGCTGGCTGATTAAGGGAAAATGTTAACGTTTTTATTTGAATGATGACGGAAGCAGAAGAATATGAAGTTTGAAATAAGAAATCTAAGATTTTAAACTGGAGTGATAAAAAAATAGGTATTTTACACTATTTGATTTTTTATTAGCAAGCCTTAAAATTAAGAATAAAAGAGAATATTCTGCATTCAATTTTTAATATTTCTATTAGAAAAAGACTATTATTTGAAAAATTAAAAGAAGAATATAAACCTGTGTGTATGTATGTGTGTATTTCTTTATATGGATGTATATGCAGATATGTATGCATGCATGTGTGTCTATTTATTTTTCTTCCTTAGGGACCAATGTTTGTGCCAAGGACAATGGTGGCTGTCAGCAACTTTGTCTTTATCGAGGAAATTCCCAGAGAACTTGTGCTTGTGCCCATGGATATTTGGCAGAGGATGGAGTTACTTGCCTAAGGCATGAAGGCTATTTGCTGTATTCAGGGAGAACAATATTGAAAAGTATACATCTTTCTGACGAAACCAATTTAAATTCACCAGTAAGGCCATATGAGAATCCACATTATTTCAAGAATGTGATAGCGTTGGCTTTTGACTATAATCAAAGAAGAAAAGGTACCAACCGAATCTTTTATAGTGACGCACACTATGGAAATATACAACTTATTAATGATAACTGGGAAGACAGACGAGTGATTGTTGAAAGTAAGTAGCAATTTACTTTTACTTAGCTTGATGGAAACAAATATCATTTGGATTATTAAAGAAATTATAGTGGTAATTGCATGTAGCGATTACAATTTTCTAGAATTTATACTCAAGACTGAATGCAACTATGTCATCTGAACCTTCAAAAGTCAAAGAAGCAATTAACTGCTGGTATGTATAGCATATGTATTATGATCATTAGCTACTAAGCACAGAACTTTCAATCTGTTTCATCGTAATATTTCTTACAAATAAGCATATTAAAATTCATGGAAAATAATTTTTCAGTATAAAATTATACTTATACTAATGAATTTTTTTCCAATGAGTAGAATTATACCTTTAAAAATATCTGTCTAATAATATTCAGTTGATTGTATTTTCTCAAACAAATATCAGAGATTATTTTTAAAACATTTTGGGCTGAAATATAAGTCTTTTTAAGAAAATGCTATTATAGGAATAATCTAATGTTTAATGGGAAGTAATCATTCAAACATAATATTCAGTTTGGGTTTTCCACATAATTCAGAGAAATCTCTTTTCTGGCATCCAACTTTTACAAGGACTGTCTCTTCAGTCTTCGTACAACTTCTGTCTTTTCTCTATCTCTGTGATTTTCATATATCCCCACATTCCCAATTTCACTATACTGAGGTCAATCTTTTTTTTAATTGCAAAATAACATGTAAAGGTATACTTTTTGTAAAGTGTTCAAATAATATGGATTTAAAAATGAAATTCCTTTCTCATTACAAGCACCAATCCCATTTACTTACCCACAGTTGACATCTATTGTGCCTCTGGGATATTCTTTATTTATGTGTGTGTATAGATTTTAATTACAGAAATGGAATTGTAGTATATGTCTTATTAAGCTAACTGCCTGATTTCACTTGCAATGTATCTTGGAAAGCTTTCATTTCAGCACGTAAGACTCCATTTTATTTTATCTTTTTAAAGCCTGCACAGAATTCTATACTACGGGTAAACTAATTTATTTAACCATTTCCTTGTAGATGAGCATTTAGTTTCTTTCTGGTATCTCATGATTACATATAGTGGTGCTACAAACATGTGTGCATAAAAAAGAGTTTATTTACACATGTGAGTATTTGTACACCTAGAAGTAGAATTGCAAAGTCAATCCATGTGTGTATTTAAACTTTTATAGCAGGTCAAATTTCCCTCCAAAAAGGCAATCTCAAATTACATTTTCACTACTGTCTATGAAAAGGCTTATATTTTCACACTCTTGCCAACAATAATTTTATATTCTTATTAGCTTATGACTAATTTGCAAAAAATGATGCATTATATTGATATGCATTTCCCTGATAACTGTTGAGACACAACATCAACTCCTGTGTTTACTCACATAAAAATATATATCTTTGGTCAAACCTCATTGCTTATTGTCATTCTATGTTTATGCCAGCCACTTTCATATTGTTCTTTCAACATTTAATATCCTTCACATTCGTCTTTGCGTATTAAAAAAATCCAGCTTTCTAAATTAGTTCTAGCTTATACTTTACAAATACACACTTAATTTTTTTTATTCTTTAGGTTACAACACTTATCAACAATTTATGCAAATTTGTATATTCCAGCCTGTGCCATTTTGGCTTCAAAGTATATGTGTGTGTGTGTGTGTCTGTGTGTCTGTGTGTCTGTGTGTATACATAAAAGCATAAATTACAGTACTGAACATAGAGTTCATATATATTTGAGATTTATTGATTCCTTCGTATATCTCTATGAAGTTTAATTTTAATACTCTTTGCATTAAAATGTTGTGTGCTGTCAATTCTGACTCAGCGACCCTAAATAACTTGCTCCCTCCTGTTCCCAGACTGATGGAATTCAGAGTTGGAAGTGTTCACTTTGGAATAAAAAGGAGAATTAGGTTTTTGTACTCCTTTTTTGTATTTCATTCAAGGATCATAGACAATTAAAACTAAGGAGAGTTGTATCTACAATATATTAATTAACTTATGCATTACTTTCCTATACTTCAGGTTTTTGTTAGACACTCTCTATATAAAGAAGAGTAAGAATCTATACTCCTTTAGAATCTGTAGTTTAAAGAAGGATACTACAAGTAAACCAACATTGAAATACAACACAATATGCTGGAGGCCTAGAGTGTGAAAATCTGCCTGGGGAGGGAGAAGGGCCTTATGAAAATTTTAGTGGAAGAAGCTACACAGAGCTGAGTTGAGGAAATTTAAAGGGTGAATAGGATTCTGTCAGTTGGCACTAGTCAAGGCCATGGCACCAAACTAAACTAATAATAGTTGTATTTTCATTGTTACATGATAGCAGAAAAAAGAGCCAGTTTCACTTAAGAACGTCCCCGAGGAAAGGGTCAAAATGGATTAATTGTATTAAATCCTGACCCTTCGGTGCCTCTCTGTTTAATATTCCTTGTGATGAAATGAAAGATACACATCAAGTACTTCTGTTGAATCCTGAAGTATAATGTTTGCCTGAAGGAAAGCATGTATTCGCGTGATTGTTTGAGTTGCAAATTGAACTAGCCGCTATCTTCAAGGAAAATCATTTTTTACTTGAAAGAATGAGGAAGAGACAGACTATGGCTATTCAAACCTGGGTGTTTGGCAGACATTTTCTAAAACATGAATAAAACGAGCCTGCCACTTCAAGGAAAATGACTTACACTATTTGTTGCAAATATAAAGCTGGAGCTTTCAAGTGAAGATTAACATTTTAGAGGACTTGTATCCACCACAGTGAGCGTGAGAGCTTCTCGATACTTAGAGACTTTTATGATGAGATGGGTGGTGATATTAACTAATGTCATTTTTAGATATTGTATAACGAACTATGTCAACATTTTGAAGATATGCATAGCTCATGGAACCAAGATTTTTCATATGATGTAAAAAAATCCTCTAGGGGTAAATGATTCATTCAATGTGCAAGATAGACCAATGAATTTTAATGTAATAGAGTAAGAAAAGTTCATCACTATGGTTTCAGATTCCACACTACAACCAACCTTTAAGTATCTACCACTTGTCACATGTTGATGTAGTATGAAGAAGAATATCCACAATTTTTTCAAGTCTATTAAAACACTCTTTTCTTTTCCAACTACATACCTGTGTATAGCTGTGTTTTTGGCATATACTTCAACCAAAACAACACAACATGTAGAATTAAGAAGCAGATATGAGAATCCAGCTGTCTTATAGGAAGCCAGACATTAAACAGATTTACAAAATTTGGAAACGTTCAGGGAACTGGGTTCAGTTCTAGACCAAGGCACTGCATGCACAGCCACCACCTGTCTGTCAGTGGAGGCTTGTATGTTGCTGTGATGCTGGACAGATTTCAGTGGAGCTTCCAGGCTAAGAGGGATTAGGAAGAATGGCCTGGAGGTGTACTTCTGAAAATCATCCAATGATAACCCTATGGATGACAATGGTCTGATCCCCAGTCGTTCATGGGACTGGCGAAGGATAGAGCAATGTTTTATGGTTCAAGGGTTTGCTGTGAGTTGGACCACCTTGAAGGCAGCTACCAAAAACAACAATAGCTATCTACTCATTATTTTTTTTAAATAGAGTTTATTTTCATAAAAGATGCAATGGATTCATTATTTTATTTTAAAATATATGAATAAGTATTTTAAAATTATTTTAGTTTAAATTTCTGGCATAGTAAATAACTACAGACATTATTCACATGAACAAAATATCTTTACAGTATTCAATAATTTTTAAAATTGATATGAAAAAGCACAAGGTAGACAAGTAACCACACGTTACTTGGTATGATTAGGAAATGAGTTGTATGGCATGAATTGGTGTGAGATGAAACTGGACTGGTAGGGTAGAACCTGATATTTAAAGATCTGTTCCGCCAAGATAAAGGGTTTTCATTTTATTCAATAGATAGGGGAAAATAAAGCTGTATTGTAAGTATGGCAGATAAGTAATAAGATTTGTGTTTTATGAAGTTCACTTTGACTGTGTTGTGTTTGATGAAATGTAAGAGCCATGACTGGAGGCAGAGATGCTGTAAGAGGTTGGTGCAATAATTCTGATCTTGTTTCAACAGCAGCTGGTTATACTGAAAATGTATTTATCAAAGTATAGACACAACCAAACCATTCTAATCCTCCTATCTAAAATCAAACCAAGTAAAATTAATAATATTTTATTGACTGTAAGTATTAACTAACAAGTATAAGGAGGTGTTTTCAATCGCCTCATACGCATGTGAAAACTGGACAATGAATAAGGATGACTGAAGAAGAATTGATGCCTTTGCATTATGGTGTTGGTGAAAGATATTGAATATTCCATGGGCTGCCAAAAGAATGAACAAATCTGTCTTGGAAGAAGTACAGTTAGAATGCTCCTTAGAAGCAAGGATGGTGATATTTTGTCTCATGTACTTTGGACATATTATCACAAGGGACCAGTCCCTGGAGAAGGGCATCATGCTTGGAAAAGTAGAAGATCAACAAAAAGAGGAAGACCCTCAATGAGATGGATTGACACAGTGGCTGTAACAATGGACTCAAGCATAACAACAATTACGAGGATGGTGCAGGACTGGGCAGTGTTTCATTCTGTTGTACGTAGGATTGCTGTGAATCAGAATCAACCTGATGACACCTAACAACAACAACATAGGGAGGAAATAAAATACAATGGCTAAGATTTCGGAATCAGTCAGTCTGGGATTCAAATCCCAGTTCTTTATTTTCTGTACGATCCTATGTGTCAATTTTCTCACCTAAAAAATGGGAAACCAACTCATAAATTTTTTGTGAAAATTTTATGGGAAAGATATGTGAAGAATTTACCAATAAGCATAATTTATTTAATTTAAAACTTTATATCACTGTATTTGTGTCATATTTATGGATCATTTAGGCTAATTATCTTTGTCTAAATTATGTTTAGCATATGCAATAAAGTAGTTAAACAATCAGAAGTAATTACAATAATTAGAGGCATGAAATAGTGTATTAAGATCAGGGTAGAATTAAAAAATCAATTAAGAGGAATCTATATTGAAAATTTATATGAACTATTTCTAAATACTTTCCGCACCCTTCCCCCGCCCCCACAAAAATAAGTTGCAGATATGTGTAACCATTGCAATTCTCTCTTGAAGTTTTTGTAGATGAGTTTGACTTGCTAAAAGGGAAAAACAAAACAAAACTAGCACAAATAATAACAGTAAGATGTAAAATTGGTTTCTGTACTGATATTCTACTTTGTTAAACGTAAAATAATACATTTCCTTTTGTTACACCAATTACAAATATATGAAGGATCTCTGTCTGAATCTGATTTGTAAAATTATTTAGAGCTCCCTGATATTTTTAAATACTTCCATGATCCATCATATATCTATAAATGGGACAATAAAGGATGAAGGCTCCCTGCTTTATCTTCCCAACTCATGTGCAATGAATTTTTTCTTCAGTTCTTTCAGCTTGGAAATGCTAGGCATTTTCT
This sequence comes from Trichechus manatus latirostris, assembly GCF_000243295.1. Classification (NCBI taxonomy): domain Eukaryota; kingdom Metazoa; phylum Chordata; class Mammalia; order Sirenia; family Trichechidae; genus Trichechus; species Trichechus manatus. The sequence continues at coordinate 15,618,356 of NW_004443969.1, read as the reverse complement.
TCCCTTCTGGTTTTCTAACTCCAGGTCTTTGCACATTTCATTACAATACTTTACTTTGTCAATGTAATTGAGTATGATATTTATTAAGTACTTACAGTATGCCATGGATAACTATATGTGGGTAAATATAGATGAAAAGATCTAGTTTGTGCCCTCAGGAGTTCACAGTATGGAAAGAGGAAGATGCCGTGATTCACTTTTCATATGTCAAGAATCAAGACATCTAGCCAAGACAATGTTGAAAATGTATACTTTGAGGCCACTTCTGGCTTTAAAAACTTAACAGTGATTGATAAAAATATAAAAAGTGAAAATTAAAAAGAAAGAGCTAATCTCATAAAACCAAGATAAAATTCTCCTTGAGTGATAAACAGAACAGAAATACAAAGCAATAGGAACGGTTGAAACATCAGATGTTCTGGGCTCCGGACTATGAATCCTAAAGAGGAGGGACAGTGGGATTTAAACAGACTTCTATGGCTGCTAACCAAAAGGTCAGTAGTTCAAATCCACCAGGTGCTCCTTGGAAATTCTATGGGGCACTTCTCCTCTGTCCTATTGGGTCGCTGTGAGTTGGAATTGACTCAATGATAACGGGTTTGTTTGATTTTCCCATCAACAACAACTTATGTCTGCAGGGGTGGTAAAGAAACATAACTGTCATTATATGATTCTATAACTGACTAAACTATTTTCTGAGAGTGAAAGGAAACAGATTATTTCAGACTTAAAAATTCAGAAACAGTAAAACTACCTATTCTCAGTGGAAATAAAATTGCTGCAAAAATTGCTTAAAACTTTGCTATAGCCCAACATTAAGACATAATTTGCATTTTACATTGTAACTCAGTATATATGTTTCAGTTTTATAAAACAATACCATTATACTATAGAATGAACTCTGATGTTTTAATATTAGATTTCGTAAATTAGACCCAAAACACGTTAAAAAGGATAAGTTTGATATATTTTATCTTATTGAGAATAAAAACCCTTTGTAGCAGATTATATCACATAAAAATTTAAAAGATATAGCATAGGTATTTTCTTAAGTAATTATTGCTGAATATGTGATCAAATGGTGCTCCTACATATTAATAACTAATTAAGACATGCGATTAAACAAGTGTACTAGCATGAAAAATGATGGATGCAAAAGACCCTTATGGAGAAAATTACATAATATTAGTAAAGGGCATAAAAGAAAAAATAAATACAAGAAAAAAAGTCATGTGATGGGAAAAGTCTATTTCCATAGCTATTAAATTTCCCCCAAATTAGTGTGAAAGTTTAATGCAATTGAAATTGGCAAAATGAGTGTTTCATGGAACCTCACATGCTGATCCTAAAATTCACATGAAAGAGCAATGTGGTGAAATAGCCAAGGCAATTTTGAAGAAATGAAACATTTTTAGTCTCTCCCTGACAAATATTTTCACTTATTAAAAAGCTATAGTGATTAAAATGGCATAGTATTACTGAAAGAATAGTCAATTGAAATGGAACGGAGAGCCCAGAAGCAGATTCATACAGGCATATCTTGTATGTAAACATGGTATATATTACCAAGTTGGCTTTACAAATCAATGAAAAAATAATGAATTGCATTTGTAAATTATTTGGGGATACTTTATATGTAAGAAATAAAATCAATTCTAAGTGCATTAAATATGTGAATGTGATGATTATTTTTAATTCAAATAAAATATAGAAGACTATCTGTTATGGATTGAATTGTATCTCCCAAAAATACATGTTGTAAATCCTAACTCCTATACCTGAGGTTATAATCCTATTTGGGAATAGGTTTTCTCTGTTACGTCAATGAGACAGTATTAGTGTAGGGTGTGTCTTAAATCAATCTCTTATGAAATATAAAAGAGCAAATTAAGCAAGCAAGCAAGCACAAATGGATGGGGAAGATATATACCACAGGATCACCAAGGAACCTAAGAATAGAAGCTGAAAAGAAACAAAGATCTTCCCCCTCAGCAGACAGAGAGAAGGAGCCTTCCCCTATAGCCGGTGCCCTGAATTTGGACTTCTAGACACCTAAACTGTGAGGAAATAAATTTCTGTTTGTTAAAGGCACCCACTTCTGATATTTATGTTACAGTAGCACTAGATAACTAAAACAGTATCATTATGAACAGGTTTCATAAATTAGACCCCAAAACACATTAGAAAGGATAAATTTGATATGTATTTATCTTACTGAAATTAAAAACTCTTTATAACAAAATAAGACGGTTGTCCCAGTAGATCATGTTAGAAGTTCTGAAAATTTTTCTTTTTTTTTAATCTTTTTATTGTACTTTAGATGAAGGTTTACAGAACAAATAGTTTCTCATTAAACAGTCAGTACACATATTGTTTT
>NW_004443969.1:15613622-15615879 GCF_000243295.1 Trichechus manatus latirostris | reverse complement strand
CCATTTCAAAAGTTTCTACATGTACAATTCAGTGACACTGATTACATTCTTCCAGTTGTGTTGCTATTCTCACTATCCTTTTCCAGGTTATTCCATCACCATTATCTTCAATTCACTGCCCCCTAGGCTTCAAAATTTCTGTTTAGATATCAGAAAGAGCTGAATCATGTTTATGTGGAAGAGACTTATGACCAAGCTTACCACAGAAACATGAACTTCACTAGACACCTAAGGTGGGCTCAAGAATTCTTTCAGTTAAGGACGCTGATTACAAATGGAGAGAAGGATGGAGAGGAGACTGGCAAACTGATGGATCTATCACTAGGTAGAGCAGTTATAGGGATAATATGTGGGCTTGGGGAGCAGACAGTAATTTGGATATGATTTAGGATCCTGTTATTGGATCACTGCCAAGTAAGGTAACACTAGGTAAGTGAGAGTGGGGAAATTGAGATTACTAATCCCTGATCAGAGCCATTTCTCTATTGAATATTAAACTTAATTATATATACTTCTCTGCTAGTTCCTAGTCTAGGAGTTGAAAGTTTACAGTTTTCATCAACTAGCTTTGACTGCATAGTAAACTCCCTCAGAATTTAGTGGCCTAAAGAAAAAAAAAAATGGCTACTTATTTATCCTATTATTTTATGGGTCACTTGGGTGGTTCTTATGGCCTGGGTCAGCTCAACTGATCTCTATGGCCAGTTGGTGGGTTAGATTGCGGCCAGATGATGAAGGATGGCTTCGCTCACATGTCTGGCAGTGGCAGGATGTCTGCAGGGTGATTTGGGTGACTGGGACATACGTCTCTTATTATTCAGCAGGCTAGTGTTCGATGGTATCAGGGTTCCAAGAGAGGGCTGGCTGCAATATGCAAACTCTTTCAAGCTTCTGCTTGCACCACATTAGTAATAACTCGATGGCCAAAGCAAGTCACTTGGGCAAGCCCAGATTCAAGGAGATAAAGAAATAGATTCAGGAGGTACAAATGGTTAACATGCTTGGCTGCTAACCCAAAGGTTGAAAGTTTGAATCCATGCAGAGGTATGTCAAAAGAAAGGCCTGGTAATCTACTTCTGAAAAATCAGCCATTGAAAACCCTATGGAACACAGGGCTACTCTGATGTGCATGGAGTTGCCATGGGTCAGAATCAACTTGACATCAACTGGTTTTTGTTTGTTTATTTGTTTTTTATGGGAGGAGCTGCAAAGAGCCACGCATACATGGAGAGGAAGAATGTGTGTCTATTTCTGCCGTCAACAGAAATAAGTATAAGTTGTATAAGTAATTATTAACCTATTTCCAGAAGCTCTTAAAAAATACATTAAAATTGGGCCAGACTTTTTGAAACTCATGTTCTTTTTTATTTGTTATATGTCATTTCTTGACAATCAGTAGGGAGCTATGACAATCATATCAGGCTTTATCCATGAGCTATAATTCAATCTATATTTGATGGAAAAAAATAATAATGGGGCAGGGAAGGATTACCTAATGGGGAAAGGATATAACAAAACTATGGAAGGGTTAGTGGATTTAATGGCACTAAACTGATTCTGTCTCCTTCAAGACTATAAGCTTTTTCAGATTTAGCTCAAATACTGAATTTTTCTCACATTTCCCTCCTGATTAGTTGCTATTAAACCACTTTAATCGCCCCCACATTTCTGTGTAAACAATAACGTGACTGGAAAACTTGTTTTTTGTATTTTCTACTTGAATCAGGTAAGCTGTAAATGGCAACCAAGGAAAAGCAAAATCTGTGATGTAGAGTTAGAAGAGGCATTTTTCATAGGAAGTAATAAAAGAAAATATACATATTAGAACTTTCCTTTCCTTGTGAGAGATTTATGGCATGAATTCAGCGGATGAAATCAATCTACTGTGAATTATAAATAGACCTTCAAGAGACTGGATGATGAATTTAAAATTCTTAAGAAAACAGTAGAGCACCTGTGGAAATAGGCAAGAGCACAAGTGAATCCAAGTTTCCTCTTGAAAGACACTTATAATTTTTAAGAGTGAAGTTACCTGTCACTGTTTGAAAGGCCAAGACATTTCAATTTGATACACCCACTAAAATGTGCTCAGTCTTGAATTGCTGGGTGGAGGGCTCTGGGGACCATGGTCTCGGGGAACATCTAGCTCAGTTGGCACGACACAGCTTATAAAGACAATGCTCTACATTCTACCTTGGTGAGTAGTGTCTGGGGTCTTAAAAGCCTGTGAGCGGCCATCTAAGATACTCCACTGGTC
>NW_004443969.1:15587112-15613092 GCF_000243295.1 Trichechus manatus latirostris | reverse complement strand
AAAAAAAAGGTTGAGAAGTTAGAGGGTTAATATGTTGTGGGGTTGTTAACCAATGTCATAAAACTACATGTGTACTTCTGTTTCATGAGAAACTATTTGTTCTATAAGCCTTCACCTGAAGTACAATAAAATATATATATATAAAACAATGTGCTCAGTCTTTTTGGCTTATATGCAAGAATAAATAAAGTTTACCAGAAATCAAGATGCATTATTTTCAAACTTGTTCAAGAAATATTCAATCTGATACTGGTGGCACAGTGGCTAAAGCAGTTGGCTACTAACCAAAAGGTTGGCAGTTTGAATCCACCAGCCGCTCCATGAGAGAATTTTGTGGCAGTCTGTTTCTGTAAGGATCTACCACCTTGGGAACCCTATAGGGTCGCTATGAGTGAGAATCGACTTGATGGCAGTGGGTTTGGTTTTGGTTTGGTGTATCTGATTAAAAATGCTGGAAATTCTGAGAGAAAGAGAGGAGTAAGGAAGGGGAGGGGAGGAGCATCAATGTTAAAAGAATTTACATTAAAACAGTTAAGTGACTATAAGCTTCCTAAGACAGGAATCAACGTACTTTTTTTCCTTAGTTGATGTTTTAATAATAGCTTTAAAAGAACATAATTAAAGCCATACTGTACCATAGTATGTAGCTTAGATTGTCACTCAAACCTCCTTAATTTGTTAGATGTCTACAAAGTCAAATTTGCACTGAATATCTCTCTGTTTTGCTGACATGTTGACAAAGTATTAACCATTACTATCCTCCAGCTACATACTTTGATGCCCTTTCATTTCCTTAGGTAATTTAAACCCAGTGGTTTTCCTTCCCTCTCATTCAATCTTTCTTGATTCTTACAGATGCCTTTGTGCAGTTCTCAACCTCCACGCAGTTTTCAGTAACATTTATTGACCATATTGTCCTCTGTTTTCACCTACCATTATAGCTCAGTGGTAGTCTAGATCTCATCACTTCTTAACGCTGGTCAACCCAAAGTCCCTGAACTTAGTCCTTGTGTCTCTGGACACAATTTAATTACATTGCATCTGGCTTATCCTATCATATCCATTAGTCAGCTTTTTTCATTACCCACATAATAATTATCATCCTGAACTTCCCACTTTACACTTAAATCTCTGTTGACTACACTTTATTTTTTACCAAGCCTAGACTAAGTGATAAGCCATTTAATGCTGTCCCTACCATTTCTCTATAGTATCAGTTACTATTCCCTGTGTGTTCTGTTTCTGACTGTACAACTGCAGTTTTCTCAGAAACTTCTTTCCTGCTGATGAAGAGCCCAATGATTGTAATGATTAACACTGGAAACTTTATTATTTATTATTCCCCAAGTCCAAATTTCCTAACTTTTCTGACTAATAGACAAGAGTAAAATCTCTAGCTATTTCATGAAATTTTCCCTTTTTCATATCTTAGTATCATCTCATAATCAACATATCAAAGTGATTTTCCAACCCCAAAATAACAACCCCTCATATTTTCATTGTTAGTGAAATTATTACTTTCTTCTCAATCACGATCCAACCTCACAATTATTATTATTTTGGTTTACTCCTCCTATCTCTGTATTCCCCAGAGCCATTCATTCACCAAATACTTTTTTAATCCATTATCACCATTATAGACTAGGCTTTCATTCATTTATTATTACGTAGTTGCTAGACTTGGTGGACCTCTCCCTTGACTCTCTAGAAGTTTCTAGATATCATATACAAGAATTCTTTCATTGAGTTAGTACGTCCTAAAAGAACTGATTTACTCTCTATTTTCTGCCTGTCATATTGTAATTCATTGTAATTCCTCTCAAGGTTTTATATGATCTGAATCTAGTCAATCCATCTCACCACAAATCTCTTTACTGTGTAAAATTGACCCTTTTCTCTAGTCCAAGTTATATCTTGACTGCCTCAAGAACATCTCATGTTCTTTCCTAATTCCACAACTTTACTCATATTGCTAAACTAGAATAGAAGGAATTTTATTACCTTTCAACTCATCTACATCTTTAGGGGCCTTCAGAATTCAACTCAAATCCTTCCAGAACACGAAGCCAAGACTGCTAGCACTTCAGCCCACAGTGATTTCCCTCTTTTAAAAACTTTCAGGATTGGTCATGTGAGCTCCACATCGCTATCACTTGTTTATTTCTACAATTCGATTTTTTTGTTTTTCATTTTTGTCTATATTACCTCCCCTCAAAGAAATGCCAAGTGTTTTCAAGCAGGGTCCATTGGATATACTCTTCTCTATATGCCTTCTGATCTAAAACAGAACTCATCCCTTAGTAGGTACTAACAATAACTAGCTTTCATTATGAAGTTGCCATGTGTCAGCCACATAATTAGGTTGTTAGGGGACTTGTCTAAGAGCTTCATTTGTAGAGTAAAAACAATTCTTGAACTGGTATTGTTTACTTGGTTGGACTGAGGTGATTGTTGGGGGAAGGAGTATAAAGCCAGGGCCTCAAGCCAGATAACAATATAGGATATGGGTTAAAAGCAGATCCCTTAGAGCCAAGTTCTCTGAATTCAAGCCAGCTCCTCCCCTCCTATTTACCACTTGCAAGCTGTGTCCTTGGGCTATTTATTCAACCTCTATGTGACTCAGTTTCCTCTTTTAGAAATAAGGATAATGGTAGTAGAAATCTGACAGGATAGCTAAGATTCAACGAGTTAATAAAAAGTTAAGTGGCTAGAACAGTGCCTGGAATTGAGAAAGAACTCTACTGACATAAGTTTAGGTGCTTTTGCCTTCATTTTCCTTAATCCACCCATTTTTGTTAACACTATTAATTATTATAAATTAGTAGAATCTTACCAGCATGCAAAATGCCCACTGTATCATGCAAAGATTTTGAAGAGTAAATGGACTTTCTTCCTTCCAACTTTCAAATACACTGAATATACACACAGTATAGGTGCTTAGGGAGAGAGCCCCTCTGTGGTGAATACGATTTAGGACTCCATAGTTCTTCACCCATCCCAATATCTTTATGGAGTGCATGCACTTGCCCAATACAAGTACTGACATTATAGAGGATTTTTCTTGGAACTGCATAGCAGACGGGACGCGTGCTATAATAGTAGAATATGCTTGTATAAGTAGCAAAAGTAAGAAGGGTGAGGATAAAAAAAAGACAATAGGAAGTGATATATTGATGATGATAGAATGAATTACTTTTGTTAGAAACATTCAGTTTTCAAAAGTTCCAAACACTTTTCTGTCTCCTACCTCTTCCATCTTGGGGACTGCTGATAACTCAAGTTTGGTTGAGGGACATTATGAAACAATATTGACTTAAACCATGAAAGTAGAAAAAAAAAGAGTAGGTTGGTAAGCTACTATGCATTTGATATACAAGAATGCTTGTATCATGTAATAAAGCACATTTTAATAAGTTCTTTTGCCTTATTTTTTTTTTTTTACCTGAAGGATAATTTTGTTTGGAAATCTATATGTGTAGAGTGATGGCTAAGGACAGAATTTATCATTAGTCCATGAAAGTCAAAAAATAACAGAACTTTTAGAAAGTAAAAAGTTCTGTGTTTTTTCCATAGGAACAAAATCATGGGATATGAATAGATTAGACATGGTGAGATGAATTGACAAGTCAAGTTGTCTGACAGCATCCTGCATGCTTGGGATGGCAGAGATGCTTAAGTCTTGAGCAGCAAATATCTGTGAAAGTGCCTGTTTGTTGTTCCTATTAATTTGGTGGATAATAGAGGAAAGTGAGATTAGTTTAATCACCATTCAAAAAACTTCTGCAATAACCTTCCCATTCTGCTAGTGTTAAGTGGAGAACAGAGTTCAGTGAGAAGGTGAACATTTATTTCAGAATTCATAAAAATAGAAACATAATATTACAAGTAATTTTTTACCAGGAAGGCATGAGCCATCTATTTGTACTTGAAAGCCAAATTCAATAATTGATTAAATATCTCTTATGTAGCATTACACATTTATTTATAACTTACTTTGTAAACTCTATAACATTTTCCTCTCTCTATGATTTACCTCTATTGCTATTATTAAAATGCAATATATTCAGAATGCAAGGGAGTGAAGTGGAAAGTAGGAAAACTTCAGATTGATATTAGTATGTAGTGCATTACATAACACAGTCTGTCATTCTGAAATAGAAGTATTAATGACAGATGGTTTATTTAAACTATAAAATTGTAAAGCAATGAATAGTTTTCTACATGTAGTCTAATGCAGTATTTTCTTTCTGTGTAATTTGTAATTTGTATGTTCAGTCATAAGGGAGGAAAGTCTCATATTTTCTGAAATGTAGACTTGAATTAAACTATTCTGTACAGATTTATTAAATGCCTGCTCTACTGTATAATTTCAGTTTATTGAATAGGCCATCCTCCCGCTTGCCTCTGGATAAACATTTCCTTACCTATTATTTTACTTGGCTGATTGTGTTCACACATTATGTTTAAGTTTAGCTCTTCCTCACACTCACGAGATATACACAAAAACACACAAAATCATTTAAAGTCAGAGATAAATGTATCTTCTGCAGTTTCCACAAACAATTTACAACTAGCCTATCATATTGTTCTTTTTTTTTTAATCTTCAAATAGCTTCTAAGTTGTATGGGGGCAGACATTGTGTCTTATTCTTCAGTGTATCTTCAGCCCAGCCCATCATAGGCCCTCAAGTCTCTGTGTTGACTATTATTGCAAATGCCTTTGGGACAATCTGATCTTGGCTGCAGAGATCTTAGAATTTAGTAAGCAATCAAGGAATATTCATCAAAGGGATCATACGATCTCTGAAAGTCAAGAGACTTGCCTTCATGGAATTTACAAGCTAGTAGAGAAAATCTTATCTGCAGAAATAATGAGGTTACTATGATATAAAGCTGGTATGAATATAAACAGAATTTTACAGGCAATAAAAATAAAGTAAAATCCCTGCCAGCCAGGATGATAAAGGTGCTTCGTGGAGTAGATAGACTGAATTACCATTTTTGTTGCATTGTAATGAACTCTGACCAATAAGCATAAGGATTAAAACTAGGACTTTTGCTCATGCATCAGGTTATTTAATAATTTCTGAGACTAACGTTAAGACAACAAACATTTATCTTACTTAAAAATCATCTGATGACAGATGGCTTCTTAAAATAGAAGAGACTTCACAATGTGGCTTGCAGTTATATCCACATATGCCACTCTTGTTGCCTCCGAGCACACAATTTCTTGGGCACAGCATATGAATCTAATCTATATCAACTCTACCTCACTCAGCAAGCACTCAATATAAGCTTTTTTGTCTTTTTTTTTTTTTTTCTTTATTATTGAGGCCCATGCAAAAGTGATTGGCTTGGTGGTAAAGCTAGAGACGAGTTCAGTGTCTGTATTTGATTAATCTTAACGAACAAGTGAACTTTACCTAAACTTAATATTTCCTGAATTTCAAATGTAGAAACAGAATCACAATTAGTTGTCATGTAGTATAATATTTTTACACAAAATAATATTGTAGTCTTAAACTGTCACCTCCCTATAGACTTTAATGTTTGGTTATCATTTTTATTTTTGACTTGTTTAATTTGTCAAATATTCTTTTAGCACCTACCCAGTATAGCATCTACTTAGTCTCATTGGAAATAAAATATTAAAAGCTCTATCATTTTTTAAGTAATAATATTTTTTCATTCATTCATCTCATTAGCAGAAGGACTTTATAGCAGATTTAGAAATCTAAAGAAATCATATTTATACTTCATAGCAAATATGGAGATGTGTTATTATAATGATGTGGTAATTTCCTTTATTAACATGAGTTGGCCAGTGTAAGCCTTATGAATAGCATTGGAATACTGTCTGATATAGTACCAGAAGATGGGCGCCTCAGGTTGGAAGGCGTTTAAAATATGATGAGGGAAGAACTGCCTCCTCAAAGTAGAGTAGATCCTCAGATACTTGGATGGAGTAAAGCTTTGGAGACCCATTTGCTGATATGGCAGAATTCAAAATGAGAAGAAACAGCTGCAAAAATCCATTAATAATCTAAGCATGGGATATATATAGTATGAAACTAGGAATATTGGAAATTGTCAAAAATGAAATGGAATGCATAAGATCAATATCCTAGGCATTAGTGAGCTGAAATGGACTGGTATTTGCCATTTTGAAGCAGACGATCATATGGTCTATTATGCCAGGAAAGACAGAAATGAAGAAAAGCAGTGTTATATTCATTGTCTAAAAGAACATTTTGAGATCTGTCGTGAAGCACAACCCTGTCAGTGAAAGAATAATATCCATACGCCTAAGAGTAAGAGCAGATAATGCGACTATCGTTCAAATTTACGCACCAACCACTAATGTCAAATATAAAAAAAGGAAGATTTTTACCAACTTCTGCAGTCTGAAATCGATCAAACATGCAGTCAAGATGCATTGATTATTACAAGTGATTTGACTGTGAAAGTTGAAAACAAAAATGAAGGATTGGTAGTTGGAGAATATGGCCTTGGTGATAGAAATGATGCCAGCGATCTCGTAAGAGAATTTTGTGAGACCAATGACCTATTTATTGGAAATACCTTTTTACAACAACATAAATGGCAGCTATACATGAGGACCTCATCTGATGGAATACACAGGAATCAAATTTACTACATCTGTGGAAAGAGACAATGGAGAAGCTCAATATCATCAGTCAGAACAAAGCTAAAGGCCGACTGGGGAACACACCATCAATTGTTCGTATGCAAGTTCAAGATGAAATTGAAGAAAATTAAAACAAGTTCACAAGAGCCAAAGTACAACTTTGAGTATATCCCACCTGAATTTAGAGACCGTCTCTAGAATAGACATGAAACATTAAACACTAATGACCTAAGACCACATGAGTGGGATGACATCAAGGGCATCATACATAAAAAAAGCAAAAAGTCATTAAAAAGACAGGACATAAATAAAAACCAAAATGAATGTGGAAAAAGACTCTGAAACTTGCTCCTACACGTAGAGTAACTAAAGTGAAAGGAAGAAATGATGAAGTAAAAGAGCTAAACAGATGATTTCACAAGGGAGCTTTAGAAGACAAAGTAAAGTATTATAAAGAAATGTGCAAAGACCTGGAGTTAGAAAACTAAAAGAGTCTGCATTTTTAGTATGTTTAGCACTTTTCAAGCTGAAAGAATTGAAGAAAAAATTCATGCTTCGAGTCGATATTTAAGGATTCAATGGGTAAAATATTGAATGACACAGGAAGCTTCAAAAGAAGATGGAAGGAATTCACAGTCACTGTACCAAAAAGAATTGCGTTCAACCATTTCAGGAGGTAGCATGTGATCAACAACTGATGGTATCATAGGAAGAAGTCCAAGCTACACTGAAGACATTGGTGAAAAACAAGGCTTCAGGAACTGACGGAATACCAATTGAGATGTTTCAACAAATGAATGCAAATCTGGAAGAGCTCACTAGTCTATACCAAAAAATTTGGAAGACAGTTACCTGGCCAACTGATTGGAAGAGATCCATATTTGTGCCCATTCCAAAGAAAGGTGATCCAACAGAATATGGAAATTATCAAACAATATTATTAATATCACATGCAAGTAAAATTTAGCTGAAGATAATTCAAAAATGGTTGCAGCAGTAGGTTGACAGGGAACTAACAGAAATTTAAAGCCGATTCAGAAGAGGACATGAAACAAGGGATATCATTGCTGATGTCAGACAGATCTTGGCTGAAAGCAGAGAATACCAGAAAGATGTTTGCTGTGTTTTATTGACTATGCAAAGACATTTGATTGTGTGGATCTTAACAAATTGTGGACAACATTGTTAACAATGGGAATTCCAGAACACTTAATTGTGCCTATGCGGAACTTTTACATAGACCAAGAGGCGGTCATTAGAACAGAACAAGGGGATACCGCAAGGTTTAAAATCAGGAATGGTGAGCATTAGGGCTATATCCTTTCACCATACTTATTCAATCAGTATGCTGAGCAAATAATCTGAGAAGTTGGACTATGTGAAGAAGAACTTCGCTCAGGATTGGAGGAAGACTTATTAACAACCTGCAATATGCAAATGACACAACCTTCCTTGCTGAAAGCAAAGAGGACTTGAAACATTTACTGATGAAGATCAAAGACCACAGTCTTCAGTATGGATTACACCTGAACATAAAGAAAATAAAAATCCTCACAACTGAACCAATCAGCAACATCCTGATAAATAGAGGTAACACTGAAGTTGTCAAGGATTTCATTTTACTTGGATCCACAATTAATGCCCAAGGAAGCAGCAGTCAAGAAATCAAACAACATATTGCACTGGACAAATCTGCCACAAAATACCTCTTTAAAGTGTTGAAAAGCAAATATGTCACCTTGAGGACTAAGGTGTGCCTGACCCAAGCTATGGTATTTTCAATTGCTTTATATGCATGTGAAAGTTGGGCTATGAATATGGAAGACTGAAGAGCTGATGTCTTGGAATTACTGTGTTGGCAAAAAGTATTGAATATACCATGGACTACCAGAAGAAGGAACAGATCTGTCTTGGAAGAAGTACAGCCAGAATACTCCTTAGAATCAAGGATGACTTCATCTCACTTACTTTGCACATGTTATCAGCAGGGACCGTTCTGTGGAGAAGAACATCATGCTTGGTAAAGGAGAGGGCCAATGAAAAAGAGGAAGACCTTCTATAAGATGGACTGACACAGTGGCTGCAACAATGGGCTCAAACATAACAACCATTGTGAGAATGGTGCAGGCTGCGGAGTATCTAAGGTATTTCACCAGTCCTGGGTGCGTGGTGCCACTGAGCTGTTTCTATTAACCCAGTATGGCCCAACATCCTTCCTTAAGCACAATAATGTGTTAATTAAAAGATTAATGAGCTTGACTTTTTTTTGAGCTGATATTATGGTTAAGTTATCTAAAAGAGGCGTGTGAGATGGTTGGACAGGGTGGCAATATCAGTGCTTGCAGTAGGTGCCATTCTCTGCAGATATACCCCTGGCCATAGCAGGTTAATACAGACTACCCAGTGGCACCATGTGCCCAGGGCTGGTGCAATACCTGCCATACTCTAGTTACACCTCTGGGCACAGGACTGGGCAGTGTTTCATTCTGTTGTACATAGTGTTGTTCATTGTGTTGGTAGTGACTTGTTGACACCTAACAACAATTGCAACAGTAACTTTTGACTTTCAGTCTGAATAAATTGGTGGATGATCCTCATTCATGTAGTTTTTCTTTTTCTTTTCTTTATTTCATTTGTCTCACACATATTTATTGTGCATTTAATATATGCTAAGTATATAATTCAGTGTTTCTTCATGACTCTTCATTTGGACAGTCAGAAGTAATGCAATTTATATATAATGATACTGGCAAAAATGTTAGATTCATTGAAAACATAAGCCATAAACCAAATAAATCTCCTTGTTACCCATCATGAATGAGGTAACAATGTTGTTCAAAAATGCTGACAGAGCTACTTTTATAGAGCCATATTTTCCCAAGACTTATGCCCCATGTAACTTAGCTTTTCACATACATTTAATGCAGAAAACCATTTTAGGCAGCATTGCCATTTAAGTTCCACAAAATCAATAGTGTAATTTGCATGTTTGTGGGATTCTTAGAATTATTATTTTCTATCAAAGAGTACAAATTATGTTTAAAAATAACCAAATGATACCTAAATCTTTACCAGCCCATCGTTATCACAAAACCAGGTTTTTAGACATGGGTTTCACTCATTTTGGTGATATGATAGGAAGATCCAGATCGCATTTATCTCAGTCCTTATAGTTGTACTCATTGAACACCTAAAGATACTTGGGAGTTGTTATTCTATTGAAGTTAAAAGTATAGGCCTTGGAATTAGTAAGACTTGGATTCTAGTCTGGCCCTGTCACCCTTTGTGATACAATCTGTTTAAGCCTCAGCTGAAAAGTGGGGAAAATAACAGCATCAATCTAACAGCTGGTAAAAGATTAATTAAAACAATGGCAATAAAATACTTACCACAGTGCCTGGCACATAAACGAGTTCAGTCATAGCTAACTTTTAATTATAAAGGTAAAGTGAATCAATTCTGTCTCAAGCAGCCACTAAAGAAAATTTATTACTGTTCTCACAAATCACGATGAAGAAGGGTTGTTGACTTTTCTTTTTTCTTGATTCTCAGAACAATAAATGCACTATTTATTTTTAATGTCATTTTCTACTTATTAGTTAAAAAAAGAATATTAGTGTGTCAAGTCTAATCATTATTAATTTTTATTTCAAAGTGTTGAAGATGCTGAGGAAAAATAGAAACTCAAGAAGTAATTTCACTCTTGTTCTGATCAGAAAAATAAAAAAATTTGTTTAATGATATCAAAGGTAGAGACCAATGAATTAAGTAAAAGACAGATGAAATGGAAGCTAGTTATATGCAGAATACCCCCTTTTACTTCCTTAAAGGGAAAAAAATAAAGGAAGAAAGAAAAATCTGAATGCATGTCTTGTCCAGCCTTTATGTTAGTATATTCTGAGGGTTTGAAGGCATTAAGATCTGTATTAATTGTGAAAATGTCATAGGCAGGAAGCGAACACTACTACCTAAATAGGAAATTCAATGACGCTAATCTTTCTAATAAGGAGCCCTAGTGGCGCAGTGAGTAAGCACTTGCCTGCTAACCAAAAGATCAAGGGTTGGAAACCACCAGCTGCTTCGTAGGAGAAAGATGTAGCAGTCTGCTTTGTAAGGATTACAGCCTTGGAAACCGCATGAGGTAGTTCTACCATTTCCTATAGGGTCTCTATGAGTCAGAATCAACTTGACGGCAATGCGTTTTTTAATCTTTCTAATAAATATCTACTAAAATTCCACATACATTTTATTAGTTTCTCATTCCAAAAAAATAAATAAATAAATTGAGAAAACACGTAGTCACAGAGATCTACGCATCTGATTCCATAAATTTTTTTTTTTTTTAACCATTATCATCAGATTCTTTCCATACAAATCACCACATTCTTAGTAAATGTCTTTTCTTCTTATCTTACAGGGAAAAAAGTCATTTAGTAAATTTTTTCAATTACTTTAATCTCCACATGCAGAATTAATCAGGCTTATTGCAACGTGGTGGTTAAGAATCTCGACTCTGAACTGATTCCCTGAGTACAAATCATAGCTCTGCCTCTTAATAATTGTGTGACTTCTGCAATTACATAATCTCTCCATCTCTCAATTTCCTCATCTGTAAAATGGGGATAATAGAAGTACCTACCTCAACATGTCAAGTGTTTACAACAGTGCCTGACACATAAATATGTGTACTATTAATGTTGGCTATTATTATCTTCAAGCTATCCATTTTCACCTTCTTACCCACCCTCATGTTTTGTTTTATTTTTGAGAAAAGTGTTTCCTCTCAAGTTTAAAGCTTTATCCGCGCTGCTGAATGCATTGCCTCCTTGCTTCATCATTTTTCTACTCATTTTTCTACGTTTCATTTCTCTCCAACCAGAAGCTCTCTTCTTAACCCTAAAGACGTGCTCGGTTCTCCATACTGAAAGTAAAACAGAAAGCAAACCTCTATCTCTATGTTGCCCTGCTTCCCACTGTCCTCTCCACAATTCCCTTCACCACCAATTTTTTTGAACAAGTAACCAATGCCCACTAACTCACTCTTTTTACTCCTTAAACCATCCTAGTCTATCACACACTCTCTCATTGCTGATAACAAAGAATTATGACTTTCTGCTTGACAAAGATAATGACCTCATTTCATTTGAAATTGTTAACCACTTTCTACTTCTGGAAACCCATTTCTGCCCTGAGTCCTGTGTCTTAATTACCTAATGCTGCCAAAACAAGTGGGTGGCTTTAAAGAACAAAATTTATTTTCTCACAGTTCAGAAGGCTGAAAGTCTGAATTCAGGACATGGCTCTAGAGGGAGGTCCTACTTATCTATTTCATCTTCTATTAACCAGCAATCCTTGGAGTTCCTAGGCTTGTAGATGCTTCTGCGGTGTATGTCTGTCTTCACATGATGTCTCCTCCCGGAGTGTGATTCTATATCTATTCTGCTCTTTTAATAACTCAGAAGTGACTAGGTCTATGATCCACCCTTATCGGGTATGACTTAGTTAACATAACAGAGAAAACTCTATTTCCATACAGGATCACATCCATAGGAGCAGGGACAAGGACTTCAATACATAATTTGGAGGGACACAGTTCAGTCTATAACATCATGTGACACTACTTGGTCCATGGCACCTGGTTTTCCTCCTAGTTCTCAGGCTATCCTTTTATATACTTCTTTGTTAGATCTCTACAAGGTTACTCTTTCCCCCCAGGAAGTGGCAATATTGTATGTATAATTGTGTGCCATTCTTCAAGAGTGAATGGCAATGCATGGTGTATTTGTTTTTGGTGCATTGATAATTTTGTTAGAAAAATATGTTCTGGGAAAACAAGAGAGTTAAAATGCTGTTTGCAGTATCCTGTCTCTTTAGAACAGTATTTGGTACATAGCAGGTACACAGTAAATATTTGGTACATGAAAGAGTTTGATTTATTTTTTCCTATGGTCTTTCACATCTCACAACGTTTGTAAGCAAGGAGAAATGTCATATAATTTAGAGACTAAATTATTCATTGATTGATATCTAGGCACATAAGTTAAAAATATAGCTATCTCAGCTAACTTTTGAAAAATAGTGTAAATCAAAACTACTTTATTTGCACTCATATACATGAGATTATTTTTTTTTGCCTTTTCTAAATCTGTAATGATAATAACTAATTTCAAAAAGTTAACATTGTAATGTAAATATCACTTATTTTGTGAAGGTAAAGGAACCCACTCTCCATCTTTATGCCTTGCCAGCTTGTGCGGAAGCTGTTGAAAGGCAATAAATAAAAATCAGTGAGGTTATTTTTTTTTAACCCCCTTAAGCATGGGGTTTAAATGTAACATTTATGAACAAACAGACAAATGTTAACAGCAGGATTATCCAAAAAATGCCTCTAGTCTGTAAAACATATGGTTTTGAAACCAGTGGATTGGAGGTATTTTTCCCACTAATAGGAAGAAAAACACACATTGTATGCTTATTTATTTAACCTAGGGCTTAATTATGATATGATTTCCTGCTGTGGGAGGTAAACATACTCCTACACCTTAACCTGGCATAATAAGCTCTATTAGATTGAAAAAAATGTTCATACTTTTGAACCCTGGGATAACTCCCACCCAGAATTGTTCCCATAGAACACTGGCTGTTTTTTTCCTCTATGAAATCATGGCCTTACTTTTAAGTTTAATGGAGTTTTTTTTATCAAAGCTATTGAAATTTACTGTATTCATTTATTCTATTTTTCCTTTGTGAGAGAATATGTCTGGAAAATTCATGTTTATTATCTTTCATTATATAAGTGTCAGTTAATTTCAAAGTGTCAATTAACAAAGACCTCTTTGTGGTGTTGGCCATTTCTCCTTTGCTTATAGGAGCCACTTCACCTTTGTTTTGACAAACATATGGTGGCCAGATAAACATTTTAAACCAAATATAGGCACATACTCAAAATTTGACCTGGTTTACAACTACTTGGGTAATTATAGAAAAGCTATGTTTAGTTTGATTTATGTAATATATTTGGGCCATCAAGAAGTTTTTCTATGTGAAAATTAGCAGTTTCAAAAGATAATATATTTCACAGATATAAAATGTTTTAAATAACTTGGATACATTGTAACTATTTAAGGAATAAAATATCATCTAATTATAGTCAGTGTGAATCATGTTACAAAGAGAAGCCTAAAATAAGTCTCCATTGTTAAGTTTTTTCTTATTTTGCTGCCTTAATATTTACATACAATTTCAAATGAAAATGATTTAAAGTAAGAAAAAATAATATATAATAAATACATACATGCATTTCAGCCAAATATTCTAGTACTCTAGACTTTATTTTGGATACAAAAAGTTTGCTATTATTCTTAAATTTTCATATATATTGTTTTGATCATAAAAATATTGAGTTCCTATTGTGTGCAAAGCCCCATACTTTCTGATAAACAAGATATAAAAATTAGCACAGAAATTAACAAAATATAGGTACTATCCTCAAGAATTTTGTTTCATGTAATAGAAGAGAATAACACAAATTAACAAACAACTATAAAATAAGGCAGAATATAATTAAAGTCGTAAGGAAACTACAAAGTATGTACCATGAGAGACTGGAGAAATCGCTTCTAGTTCTGAGAGGTGAGCAAAGGCATAAAATAAGCCTGGCAATACTGTGCAAGGCATATAAGAGGGATAAGAATTTAGAAGGAAGGAAAGGAAATAGTATTATTAGCAGTCATTCCATCTTGAAGCCTTAGCAAACCACAGCTTACACTCATGTACCAATTGCTTCTTTTGTTTTCTTCAGTATAAATGAAGCCTAAATGTCCAAAATCATTGCCTGATGTCTCAGGGTGCATGATGTTTGAAGGTTATGCGCTGTCTTAGGCTGAGTTTTCTAGTGGAGCAAAATCAATGAAACCTATATATTATCATAGCACTGAATAAAACTTACACTCTGTTAAAAGTGAAATCAAAGAGTTTTGTTGGAGGATTCAGAAAGCTTGAGGTGGGCAATACAATGCAAAGCAAGATCACAAAGTGTTTCAACATTCTGAGGGAGAGGTGAGCTTTTTATACAGAAAGTGGGGAAGGAGTACATGACCACAGTCATGGGGGCTTGGGATTACATATAGTTACAAGGCAATAGCCAGTTAAAATTTTACAAGGTTAGGTAACCTATTTTTTAACATAGACTTCCCTGGAGCCTACCTAGCAAGCAATTTTCTGAAATATCTACATATGCATTCTTCTTGAGGCATACTGCACAAACATTCTCCCAAAACCAGCTGGATAAAGATTTCTGACAAACATTTCTTTAGAAACCACATTTTTACCTCCTCCATTGTTGGCTGAGGGTGGCTAAAGTTGTACAAGAAGTTACATGTCATAACATTTAAATCACAGGTTCCAGAAAGGTTGAATGGAAGACTTATAAAAAGCTAAAGTTTAATTCAAAAAGGGAATTAACATACAATTTCAAATGAAAATAATTTAAAGTAAGAAAAAATAATATATAATAAGTATATGCATGTATTTGAGCCAAAATATTCTAGATTGGTCATTTTTAATCATGCTAAGCACCTCAGTTTTAGAGTGCCCTAACACAGTATATAAATACAGAGAGAAATTTAATTCAAGGAAATGGCTCACACAGTTGTGGAGGCTGACAAGTCCCAAATCCATGGGTCAGGTGTCAAGCTGGAGGCTTCTCCTGACCCACATGGTTGCTGATAAACCCAAAATTGGCAGATCAGGCTGCTGGATCATGGGGCTGCAGGATCTGGCAAATCTCAAAATCTGCAGGTGAGGCTGTAGGTTGCTGGCTTACATCCCAAGAACTGGAGGTCAGATGATGACTAGCTGGATACAGGATCCAAAGAGAGAGTGAGCTTTACTGGAACATGTATTTATATACTGGAGGCAGGCGACACCCCCCCAAGGAAACTCCTCTTTCAGCTGATTGGCTGCTCATAGCAGATCTTATCATGGAGGCAATTACATTATATCAGATCTCATCATGAAGATGATTACATTATATTACACTATAGAAGAGCAATCAGTCCAATGTCTGCCAAACCACTGAGACTCAGAGCCTATCTAAGTTGATACATAATACTAACCATCACATATGGAAGGGATGGTATCCAGGCAAAGGTCATCATTGATGAAAACCTAAAAATATGTACTTTTCCTAGTTTTTAACTAAGTAGATTTTCTGCACTACATTTTTTGATTCATTTATTCAATTATTATGTATTGCTTGTCTGCTCTGGTCCAGTCATGGTGACACATCAGCAAGCAAAACAAGCATTGTTCTTTCCCTCATAAAGTAGGAAACATGTTTTCTAGTATCACAGTATGCTAAAGCTAAAAACCCATTGCTATTGAATTGATTCCTACTCATGGTTACAGAGTACAACTGCTCCATAGGACTATAATCTTTGTAGAAACAGATGGCCAAGCTTTTCTTCTGTGGTGCTGCTGGGTGGATTTGAATCCCTACGTTTTAAGTTAACAGCTGATCACAAACCACTGGCACCACCGAGTGACCTCACAGCATGCTAAGGCATTCTATATTTTGGAACTTTGTCCCTGTCTAATTCCTCATTTTATACACCCCGGTTGCCTCCAAATCAAAATCTCGGCTGGAAATATAATAACTGTTCTATCTTGTGCAATTGAGCAAGTCACTTTTAAGAAATATTTTTGCCTTAATGGAAGGGAAAGGAATTGGAGGTTTGGTACACTGGGGAGAGTATGTGCTAGCCCTATCTGAGCCTTTGTTGCTGGCAGTGGGTAATTCTCTGATGGCAAAACATATGAGTTTTTGTTGTTCACTTCTGCATCTCAAAAACAACCTCCTTGTTAAGATATCTATACTATTGCCTTGTAGGCTGACAGAAAAGGACAATTTTTTTTTTTTTGGAAAACTTTTTAAAACAGTCCCAGTTTTAAAGGCAAGATTTTGAAATAAAATGTATTATGAGTTTTTTTCCTAAAGGTAATCCTTAGAAAGGTTGGTTTCTTGATGATATAAGCTTTCTTGATTGATGTTTACAGTTTCTGAGTGTTAGATTTCTATATAAATGTCTACAATGAAATCTTTTCACTCAATCAACAACAACAATAAATTAGTCCTTTGTGAAGTGACAGTCTCAAGGAGTTTCCTTGAGATGTTTATATTGGTCTCTTAATTTTCAGTTTTTAACTGAATTAGATAAGACAGGGGAGTTTCATTATTGTAATGAGGTAACACATTACACATCTTCTTCAAAGATATTTCGTAAAAAATTGAGACTGTTTTCCTCTCTGAATTCTGAAAGGCAATTGTTGCGTATGTGTGCATATGCGAGCACGTGTGTGTGTGTGTGTGTGTGTGTGTGTGTGTGTGTAAGATGAATAGATGGTACTAAAAAGTTTTTACTCCACTGAACTGTTCTTTTGGAATGAATAATGTTGAGAATGAGTATAAAAAATGTGATTCTCTAAGGCATAAGGAAAAATCTATGTTTACAGGATAGACAACCATTGGGCAGAATAGTGGAAAACACATTTTCTGGCATAAATGTTTTGGCAGATTATCTGGAAAAGTTAA
Source organism: Trichechus manatus latirostris (assembly GCF_000243295.1). Classification (NCBI taxonomy): domain Eukaryota; kingdom Metazoa; phylum Chordata; class Mammalia; order Sirenia; family Trichechidae; genus Trichechus; species Trichechus manatus. The sequence goes on along the minus strand of NW_004443969.1, from coordinate 15,595,849 downwards.
AAAGAATTGTTCTTTGGAAGAGAATTTTTCCAGTAACTTCTTTGAATGAAAATTTGGCATTAATTTTACCATCCTATAGTCTATATGGCATACACATTCTCCTTGCTTAGCTAGGAATTTACCATCATATATACAAAAACTACATGTAAGGTTGTTTTCTCAGGGTGGGCAGTATGTGGGCTTGAAATTGGAATATATTTTTGTTTAGTCCCCATGAGACTCTGCAATAGAAGACACATTTCCAAAGTGCTGATTAAAGAAAATGGGCACAAGTAGTCACTGAAGTGAGCAAAAGGAAAAGAGGAAAATAATTAAGACTTACATTTATGAAAGTATTTAATTATTTACCACAAGTTTGACTTGGTGAAATAGTAATGTTGCCACAGTTATAAATATTGTGGTGGCTTGCTTGTTTCCTCAGAGTCTAGGTTGCAAAAGAAATGCTTGACCAGGTATAAATTTGAATTCATTTTGCAATATAATTACTAAAACTATTTTTCTTTTAAATAGAGTTCCTTCTGAAATGATTAAATATGCATGAATCTTCAGTTACCATATTTTCATGCTATTTTAGGTATCAAGACAGAAGGAAATATTTGACAACTTCATTCAAGTCTCTATGAATAAAAATAATGTCCAAATGAAGCATTTGCATTTCAACATTGTCAGATTACATCATGGCATGACCTTCCTTTAGAGTAATATATGTAAACAAACTTCCCTGCTATTCTTATCTACCACAGTGATAGTTGAAATGATTAATCAGGTATGATTCTAAACGACTTTAATCTCTGTAGCAAAAATTCAAAGCATTGATTCCTACCAGTCAGCCTTGATTTGGTTGTTTAAATCTAAAAGTAATTGTTTTTGAAGTTTGCATGTGCTGCATGGAAATTATAGTGAAAAGGAGTGATAAGCACATTGTTTCATTGTCCTGTATCAGGGAAATTAATCTTTTTAAAGAAAGGGCATTCCGGATACCAGAATTTGAATTATTTTCTACTGTTTTTCTGTATGTTTAAAGCTACTACACAGGGGTAGTATATTGGATATCAGGGAAATATATCACAAAGCATTTAACAATTTCGAATTTAATGATTTCATAATTCATTAGTAGACTAAGCCTAGAGATAAACAGCAATAGTGTGTTACTGGACAAACTATGGACTCATTTTGTCTATTTCTCAATATTATTTGTATATATTATGTTGAAGTCAAGTTTTTCTTATTCAGTAAAGTTCTGAAATGAGAGAAAAAGTTTTAGCATTTTGCATTACTAAGTATCATTAGGAAGATGCTGTAAGATATGCAAAAGATGCAAACCAAAGCATATTTTTCCTTATGTCTCGCTTTTTTTTTTTAAATTTGTAGAGAACAGTTGCAGAGGAAAATCCCTGAATAACTATTGCTCTTCAATTTTTGACTATTTCTTCTTGTAAATAGTCTTCAGTCTTGAGGGATTTGGCAGTCTCTTAATTGTCTCAGTTTGGATTGGTTGGCAGAGCGGCAAGTCTTGCTTGCCAAAACAATAGAAGTTATTGAATGCCTTCAGACACCACAAATTATTTTTACTTCAATGAAATTCTCACATTAACTATAGCGCCTTTATTTAAAGTGGCATACCATGTGGCACTTCCAGTTATATCAGCTGTATGTGGATCTTGGCAAGAGTCTCTAGAATTGTATAAAAGTATTCTAAATGCCACTGTGGTGAGTACTCTATGGTGATGTTGATGACCAACACATTTCTAACATGGTCTGTGTACAATAGTCTATAATTTATCCCAAACCTTTGTTTTTTAGTATATATTACTAGAAGATTTTTTTGGAGTCTCAAGCAATTTCAGAAAGTCAAATCTCCAAAACCTTGAATTTACTCTTGACTGATAACTTATAGATATTTTTATATATCACGTTATTTAATACATTATTAAGATTTAAAATTATTATATAATCTTCTCTCATGTTCTGAAGGCTACATGGTGTTTTACATAGAATTTTCCCAAAGTTAATCCTCTTAACCACTGCCTTTTTTCATTTGTAGATCATGTACATTTAACTCAAGAAGTCATTATCGAAAATTACCATCCTCTGACTTTTCGGTCATCAATAGTTTTGTAATCTAAAGCATTTGCAGATACGCCTCTAAAATTATTAGCATTGGTAATTTTCTCATTATTTGTGAAGAATTTTCTAAATTTCTCTCAGTAGGAATGGAGTTATTTCTGAAAATTGATATTTTAGACCTAAGGCAATCTTTCATGAATTTTAGTCGAAAACAGATATTCACTGCCAAGATAAAAATAGTTTGCTATAGGGAATATTATGAATTCTTTATTTTTTTTCTCTTTTGATTATCTCTATATATGCAAAAATCACATCTGTTCCAATGAAAATGACATTCTTCCACTGATGAAATCTTGTTTTTATTATTATCAACAGGAAATTAGTTAAATCCCAGAATTTTTGCCATACCTCAAAATAGCTCTTTAGTTTGCTACCATTTTTATATTTAGAAAATTTTTTTTGTTGCATAACAATTACAATATTAAATATTTAAAGATGTATTTGTATACAAAATTTATTATTGTGAGATAGCTATCAATGTCAAATAAAATATTCATTTCCTCATTAGTTTATATTCTATCTTCTCAACCTACTCATTTTTCCTTTCCAAAAATGTTTCATGCCACACTTAAGGCAGTGAAGAACTTTTAAGTACCATGGCTAAGGGGTTAAGGACCTGAACATTCATCTGCAGTTAACTATGTGATGTAACTTTTGATACCTCGTGTTAGATGCACTGGTTGTCTTAGTGGATTTTGCACTTCTTCTATGACAACTTTTTGTCAGACATGTATAATGGCAACCTTTTGTACATCTTGAAAACTCATAGGTTTTGTCATGGCTCAAAGAGCCCAGCAACAGTGCCCTCGGGCTCTCCTGCTGCCCTGCCTGCATTGCTGATGGTGCTTCACGGCCCTCCTCCCGCACTTCATGAAGAAAAGCTTTCTACCAGTTTTTAAAATATATATTCATCTCATTTTGCCTGGAGTTGTTCTAGTTTACACAAAATTAATATTGTAGAATAATATTGAACTGTAGGTTATAGCAATGAAGTTGAATCATCTGACTATATAAAAAGAAAACATCTTAGCAGTTTAAAAAGAATCTTGATGTTTCTCAAACTTAAATATTTATAAAAAGAAATCTGTGGATTTTTTTTTCGTTATATATTTTATCACCTCTAATTTTTTCTTTCAAAAATATTTCATGTTTACCACAACTATATATATATGTGTGTGTGTGTATACATATATATAATGTAAATTTAATCAAGTGAAGTTATATTTATTCCTTTTAATGCCTGAGTAATTTTATATATTTTGGGTATACCATAATTACTTCATTCTCTTGTTGATGATGTAATTATGGTACTAGTTTTTTCTATACCAAATTATACTAAAATTAACAGTTTTATAGAGTTGCATTTTTTCTTGTAAGATATAGTTAGAGCCAAGTTTTTAATACTCAGGAATATAAGATAAAGGAGAGAATTGAGGTATTTATCCATATTATTGATTGGAACTGCTGGCCTTTTGGTTAGCATCCAAATGATTAACCACTGCACCACGAGGGCCCCATTATTGAAGTAGACTCTTTCAATTAGCTATATATTCTGTTTTATTTTATATGTATGTGTATATATATATGTTTGCTTTTCAATTTTTTTAAATTTATTTTGTTGTTGTTGAGAATATACACAGTAAAACATACACCAATTCAATCATCTCTATATATACAATTCAGTGACATCGATTACCTTCTTTGAATTATGCCAACATTCTCACCTTTCTTGTCTGAGTTGGTCCTCCTCCATTATCATAAACTCACTGTCCTCTAAGGTTCCTATCTAATCTTTCCAGGTGCTGTTGTCACTTTGTTACCCTATACATAGTTCTTAAAAAGTGTAATGCTCAAGGCAGACATTTTTTATGGATATTTTGTATACATTTTTAATGCTTTATAACTTACAATATTGAATTTCTTATGTTGCATTAAAACTTGGAACAGTTTAAATGTAAGATACAACTTTGGCATATATATATATCTTCTATGTGAAATAAGATGATAGGGTAGAATTTGTTTCAAGCTTAAAATTTTAATAAGTTGTGGGTGATTATCAGAGAGGAGTTCGCTCAGAACTGTCTAGATTGTTCTCTCATGGGACTTAATCTAGTGGATAATTTTTAAGCTAAGTTTGTCTCTGTGGATTTATATGCTTAAAACATGGGTCATACAACTCCAATCCTTACTACCCATTGCCACTGAGTCAATTCTGACTCATAGTGACCCTATAGGAAAGAGTAGAACTGCCCCATAGGATTTTCAAGGAGCAGCTGGTGGATTTGAACTGCCAACTTTTTGGTTAGCAAATAAGTACTTAACCACTATGCCACCAGGGCTCCCCAATCCTTATAGGCATCCAATGTTCTGATGAAATTTCCCCTCTAGAAAAGTGGAGGAACGTACTCTCCTCTTTTTCTTTTCGTATTTTCTAACACCTCTGATAATAACATTCTGTATCCAGTGACTGTTCAGTTGAATCGCTGAGGTGAGAAACATTAAATAGTTAATATTTATTTACCATTTTTTAAATTTCTTAATGACTTACATAATTTCAATATCTTATGCACAAGTCTATGTGTGTGAATTAACTAAATTAACTTTGACTTCTGATAACGGTAAGGGAGAAGACGCAATGGGTTTCGTTGCAAAAAAATCAAGAGTTAGCAAAAAAAGGATAGAAAAGACTAGTAACTTATAAAAAAACAAAATTGATTAGTGTTTCAGTGTAAATGAGAGTAAAGAAATTAAACAAAAAAGTAAAAAAAAAACACAGAAACAAAAAGACAAGGAGAATGAAAATATCAATGATGATAAACAGCAGCAAATTTAGAAGACAGAAGGTGAAAGGCTAGTAACTGCTTGTCTTAGTTATCTAGTGTTGCTATAACAGAATTACTACAAGTGGATGGCTTTAACAAACAGAAATTTATTTTCTCACAGTTTAGGAGGCTAAAAGTCTGAATTCAAGGTGCCGGCTCTAGGGCAATGCTTTCACTCTCTGTTAGCTTTGGAGGAATGTCATTGACTTTTGCTGAGCTTCTACTCCTGGGCAATCTTCATGTGTCTTGGCATCTTTCTTCCCTCATATCTTCTTCTCTAGCTTGCTTGTTTAATCTTGTTTATTTCTCAAAAATGATTGTCTCAAGATACATCCTACACTAATCTTGCCTCATTCACAGAACAAAGACAACACATTCCCAAATGGGATTATAACCACAGGCATAAAGGCAGGATTTACAACACATATTTTTATGGGGTACAATTCAATCTATAACATTCCACCCTTTGGTCCATCAAAATTCATGTCCTTGCCACATGCAAAACACATTCACCCCATCACATCATACCAAAATCTTAAATCAACTCCAAGTCCAAAATCTCATTTCCTGAATCATCTAAACAAACATGGGTGAGACTTTAGGGGTATTCCATATTGGGGCAAAATTCCTTTTCATCTGTGAACCCGTGAAATATGGACTACAAGTTATCTGTTTCCAAATTACAATGGTGGAACAGACACGAGGTACACATTTCCATTACAAATGGGAGAAATTGGAGGGACAAAAGGAATAACGGGCACCCAGCAAGTACAAAACCCAGCAGAACAAATTACATTTGCTCTCAAGGTTTGAAAATAATCCTCTGTTCTCTGAAGACTATCTGGGCAATGGCCCCACCCTCCAGACTCTAGGTATTGGCCACAACCTTTGTATACTGGGTGGAGGCCCTCTAGGATGACAACTCTGCTCCCTTGGCTTTGGGTGGCCACATTATTCTAGTCCATTTGAGTGGTGACCTACCCCTTGACCCTTGCAGGCCCAATTCTTCTAGCCATAGGGCATGGAAACCCCACCCTGTCAGCTTTGGCTGAAAGCCTCATCCCCTTGGCACAACTGAATGTCAGCCCCAGCCTCTGTAACCAAGCTGGCAAAGATCTAACTCTTTGAAACCTAGGGGGCTGTGGCCCCATCCATTGAGATCCAGGAGTCCGTGGCCCCACACTTTGAAATCCAGGAGACCGCGGCCCCACCCTTTGTAACTGAACAGGCTCTCTTTCCCATGCTGTTTCCAACAGTTCTACTGATCTCTGAGCTACTCCAGGATGATCCTTTTCTTTCTTGGAGGACAACAGATATAGCTCCTGTGGCCTGTTTCCTGCCTGTAGAATTCCAAAAGGCAGAGAGCTTCTTTCCTTTCATTCATTCCCTGTCCCCGTCAGTCTCAGCTGATGGGTTTTCTGATGTGTAGTTGGTTAGATCATCAGTCATAGGCTTAATCTCTTTAACAAAATATGTGTAGCCTCTTGGTGAGCATTCTAGGACACATGTCCTTAGTTTATGCAACAGAATTTTCCAAATCTTTCAGTTTTGTTTTCATTTTACACAATTCATTTTTAAGTCCACTTCTTTCCTTTGCATTTTACTATAAGCAGAAGGAGAAACCATGCAGCCCCTTTAAGATCTTGCTTAGAAATCTCCTCAACCAGATATCCAAGTTCATCACTTACAAGTTTTACCTTCCACCAAACATTGAACATAATTCAGACAAGTTCTTTGCCACTGCATAAAAAGGATTGTTCTTCCTCCATTGTTCAATCACACATTCATCATTTTCTCTTACAGCTTAACCAGAAGCACATTTAATGTCCACACGCCTAACAATATTCTGTTGCTGATGCCATATGTATTCTCTAAGACCATAGAGATTTTTTCTATAGCTCTCCTCACTTTCTTATGAGCCCTCACCAAAATTGTTTTTGTCATCCATAATTCTACCAACAGTCTACAAGGTAATCTAGGCTTTCACTATTAGACACCTTAAAACTCTTCCAGCCTCTAACCATTACCCAGTTCCCAAAACTGCTTCCATATTTTAGGTAGAATAGTAGCTGTCTGCAGTAATTATTGGCTGCTTTTAAAAACATTAGGTAAAATGCTGATGAGGAACTCTGTAAAGGATAATTCAGGCTACCAGCACTTAAACTGTCTGATCAGTTTCAACTTCACAAAAAGTTGTGATGCAATAGGAAATATTCAGGACTATCTGTGAAGTGAGTCCCTGGGTAGTACAAACAGTTAATGCGCTAACCAAAAGGTTGGTGGTTCAAGTCAACCCAGAGTCACCTCAGAAGAAAGGTTTGATGTTCTACTTATGAAATATCAGCCGTTGGAAACCTTATGGAGCACTTTTCCACTCTGACACACAAGGGATCACCATGAGTCAGAATCAAGTAAATGGCAACCGGTTTAATTTTGGTTATCTATGAAGTAGGGTTGACAGAAAAACGAACCTAAATTTTATCAAGCTGTTAACTACTCCTTCATAGAATATACAGCAGACAGTGTACATGTTTAATGTCACTACAGAGATTCAACCCACCAAATCCAGAATGTGGAAAATTCTACAAGATAAACGCCCCGGTTATTTTCTTTCAAGACTCAATTATTTTCTGCTTTGAATTTTTTGTTGATACCATGTGTTTTCAGTAATGGAGAGCATGCTGAATCATTGAATGTGTTTGAATTTTTGGTAGGTAATGTGGTTTTTGTTTTATGCCTCATCCCACAAATCTAACCTTTGGAATCCAGGGGTACATATGTGTACCAAATAAAAAATTTTTGAAGCTTGTGTTTTTCCCACCAAAAATTCATTGACTCAGCACTATCTCATGCAATATCTCATAAAACAGTAATTTGCAGCACATACCTGTTTTTCCATTTCAAACTGTTATATAGGGCCCTGCCTGCCAGCAGCACATACTTTCAGTGATACGATACTTCCCCAATGAACCCCAGAGGCAGAAAAAGTAGGTGGTAGTAGCTATATATACCATAGGTCATGAAAGAAAGAGGTAAAAGGGTGGGAGGAAGAAAGGAGCATTGATTATATATTTCACCCAAATGCAATAAGAGTCTTGTTAGGCTCCTGGCTCAGACAAGCCAATTGTAAAAATACATAAATGAGATAATCAGTAAGCTGGAAAGTGAATGATAGACATTAAGGGGTATTTTAAGCACAACATTTAATATTCGTTAACGTATTTGTTAAAAAACAGAAGTGTCTATCTCTTAGAGGTAAATGTTAAAGTATTTACAGATGAAATTATATGGTGTCTACCATTTGCTTTAAAATAATCCAGTTGTGCAGTGAAGGGAGAGTAGAGGGGGTGGTGGTATACATGAAGCCATGTGTTGATACTAGTTGAATATAATGGCTGGATCATTGAGGGTTCATCAAACTACTCTCTTCATATTTGTGTTTATTTTAAAACGTCCATAGTAAAAAGTTAAAAATGTAATAGAGACATTCATAAGTTAATATGTATTTACAAAATGTGTAATCTTTGGTATTTTTAATATTGCTATCTCCAGCTCAGGACTATGAATTCCCTAAGTACAAAGACTTCGTTCATTAACATTTATCACAGTGAATTAAAAAACAACTTTGTAAATACTAAACTGAACCAAATAGATGGGCTGAAATAGTTGAATTAGCAGTAAAATTAAGAAAGGGGTGCTAACTCTTCCCCCCGCCAACAACTTGGAAAAGTTTGGAGTTGTAAGAACTATATCAAATACTAAAGAGAGAAGATCCTTTTTCCTCAATG
>NW_004443969.1:15577206-15586647 GCF_000243295.1 Trichechus manatus latirostris | reverse complement strand
CAAGGTTAATTAATGTAGTATTTGGAAATCACCATTATAATTTTTAAAGATAGGAGAAAAAGGAATTCTTAATTATTTTTTAAATATAATATCAATCATTAATAGAGCAGGTATTATATATTGAGCATACTTTAAGGCTAGGATTACAGAGAAATAAGAGATACCTTAAGTCTCTGTATGTATGTCAAATGAATTTATGAACCCATAAAAGTTTCACTTATTTAATCCTTCTCTCCACATTTAGGAAGCCTTGGATGGAAATTGTTTAATAATATCATTTGACAGTAGTGATTGTACTTACTGGTGTGTGGGGAAAAAGCAATGCCTTATCAGTAGTATTTCACATGGCAATCTTATAGAAAGTTGTGTGAACGATACAGAGAGCAGATGTTTATGGTAGTAAGAGAACCCTTTGCAGTATGTTTCACATGTGGAATAAATCCATTTTTGCTTAGCATCCCTTCTAGACTCTTATGAGTAAGCATAATTTGTCTTAAACATATGGCCAAAAATGAAGTAAGCCTGGGAAATCCCATTTATAACGTCAGTCTGTGTTATGTAGGGGAAAAAAAAAACCAAACAACTTCTGAATTAGTAATAAAAACCATCTGTTCCTACCTAGTGGAGAATGCTTCACACTGATGAAGTGAGATCAATATTCAACATTTAAAAAAATACATACAGAAAAAATGCAACGGTACCATTTCTTTTTTAAGACATTAAACCTATTTATTCAGATTGTCTAATCAATCTGTAAAGTTTAAGGATTAATAGCCTTTAAGATACTTGATATTTGAAAAAAGACATAAAATATGTTAAATATTAAGATATTTCTTTGTTTTCAGTGTTTATTCATCTTCTTAAATATCATAATTTGCTCGTAATAGGTGAAGTATTTTTTTTTATCTATACCTAATATATATGTGTTGAGAGAGTTTCCTCAATTTCTCCCCGAGTTTTTGTCTTATTAGAAAAGTAATCCAGGCTCATTGAAGAAAAGTTTCAGAAACCATAAAAGTATACTAAAGAAAATTAAAAATACTCATAACCTCACCACTTAGATATGCCTGCTGTTAGTATTTTGCCTTGTTTCTTTTTCAAATTGCTTTGAATTTCACTTTCATTTTATCAAAATTAAATATATGTATATATCTTGTTGCCATCAAGTTGACTCCAATTCATAGCGACCCTATAGTACAGAGTAGAACTGTCTCATAGTGTTTTCTAGGCTATAATCTTTACAGAAGCAGACTGCCACATCTTTCTTCCAAGGAGCAGCTGATGGATTCGAACTGCCAACCTTTTGGTTAGCAGCCATGCACTTAACTACTGCACCACCAGGGCTTCTCATATACTGTGTATAAACTATTATTGTATTATGATGACATGTGCAAAGACCTGAAATTAATTTAAAAAAAAAAGTGAAGCACACACTTGGCATTTCTCAAGCTGAAAGAACTGAAGAAAAAATTCAAGCTTCTAGTTGCAATCCTGAAGGATTCTATGGGCAAAATACTGAATGACTGAGAAAGCATCAAAAGGAGATGCAAAGAATACACTGAGTCACTGTACCAAAAAGAATTACTCAATGTTCAGTCCTTTCAGGAGGTAGCATATGATCAAGAACCAACAGTACTGAAGGAAGAAGTCCAAGCTGCACTGAAGACGTTGGCAAAAAACAAGGCTCCAGGAACTGATGGAATAACAATAGAGATGTTTCAAAAAATGGATGCGGTGCTGGAAGTGCTTACTCATCTATGACAAAAACATTGGAAGACAGCTACCTGGGCAACTGACTGGAAAAGATCCATATTTATGCCTATTCCAAAGAAGGGTGATCCAACTGAATGTGGAAATTATTGGACAATATCATTAATATCACACGCAAGTAAAATTTTGCTGAAAATCATTCAAAAGCAGTTCCAGCAGTACATGGATGGGGAACTGCCAGAAATTCAAGTCGGATTCAGAAGAGGATGTGGAATGAGGGCTATCATTGCTGATGTTAGATGGATCCTGGCTGAAAGCAGAGAATACCAGAAAGATGTTTACCTGTGTTTTATTGACTATTCAAATGCATTCGACTATGTAGATCATAACAAATTATGGATAACATTGTGAAGAATGGGAATTCCAGAGCACTTAATTGTGTTCATGAGGAAACTGTACATAGATAAAGAGGCAGTTGTTTGAACAGAACGAGGAGAAACTGAATGGTTTAAAGTCAAGAAAGGTGTGTGTCAGGGTTGTATCCTTTCACCATACCCATTCAATCTGTATGTTGAGCAAATAATCTAAGAAGCTCAACTATATGAAGAAGAACATGGTATCTGGATTGGAGGAAGATGCATTAACAACCTGCATTATGCAGATGACACAACCTTGCTTGCTGAAAGTGAAGAAGACTTGAAGCACTTGCTGTTGAAGATCAAAGACTACAGCCTTCAGTATGGATTATACCTCAACATAAAGAAAACAAAAATCCTCACAACTGGACCAATAAGCAACATCATGCTAAACAAAGAAAAAATTGAAGCCAGCAAGGATTTCATTTTACCTGAATCCACAATCAACACCCATGGAAGCAGCAGTCAAGAAATCAAATGATACATTGCATTGTGCAGATCTGCTGCAAAAGACCACCTTAAAACATTAAAAAAGCAAAGATGTCACTTTAAGGACTAAGGTGCGCCTGATCCAAGCCATGGTATTTTCAATTGTCTCATATGCATGTGAAAGCTGGACAATGTATAAGAAAGACCAAAGAAGAATTGCTGTCTTTTAATTACGGTGTTAGAGAAGAATATTGAATATACCATGGATTGCCAAAAGAACGAACAAATCTGTCTTGGAAGAAGTACAACCAGAATGCTCCTTAGAAGCAAGGATGGCTAGACTACATCTCACATACTTTGAACATGTTATCAGGAGGGACCAATCCCTGAAGAAGGACATCAAGCTTGGTAAAGTAGAGAGTTAGCAAAAAAGAGGAAGACACTCAACGAGACGAATTGACACAGTGGCTGCAACAATGGGCTCAAGCATAACGATTGTGAGGATAGCGCAGGACTGGGTAGTGTTTTGTTCTGTTATACATATAGGGTCACTAAGAGTCAGAATCGACTCGACAGCACCTAACAACAACAATAAATAATTGATCAAATATTAAATGCTGATATTGCAGCACAAATTTCAAAGTATTCATGGAATGTTTATTCTGTTATTAGAAGGCAACATTACCATTCATTATATACTATATATAATTGTAACAGTATATTATTAATATTCAGAACTATAGCAGAGAGTTCCATTAATTAAAATATTAGTGTATCCATTATTTATAATGGAAGTTAATGACAACCAAAGTATCTCCTAGAAGCAAAATTTAAAAATCAATTATTTTGAATGTCAGTTAATATGCATATGTAAAATCTATAAGTAAATACACATGTACAACATCTAATCAAACATAGTATCAAGTTGTATAAATATTTTTGCATCCTTATCTTAATATTTTTCTACCATGCTGTTTGCATCTTCATGACTCATTAAATATCCTTCTAAAACATGACTTTTTATGAATACATAATAATTTTTTAAAATGAGTGTATCATAGTTTATCTAACCATACTGCAGTAATCGAGCATTTACAATGTTTCCTATTTTTACAACTATAAGTAATGGTGTTTCCTTAGGATTGATGATTAAATGAGAAATTACTAGATTTTTTGTGACACTAGTATATAAAGGAAGTAGTTCACCAAATTTTTCCCCAACTTTATCCAATAGTCTGGAATTTCTTAGACTTTGTTAATATCATCTAGGGATTTATAATAAGATTTTTTTGTATATATTTAAAAAATTTTTTTTTTCAAGAATAGTTCTCGACATTTGCATTGAAATTTGTAATAATATCTTCAACTTATTTTTTCCATTTTATTTTCTTGTTTATTCTTCTGTGTGTGTGTGTGCTTTAGGTGAAAGTTCACAGAGCAAAGGAGTTTCTCATTCAAGAATTTATGCACAAATTGTTTTCTGACATTGGTTGCAATCCTCTCACTCTCCCCTTCTCCACTCTGGGTTCGCTGTTTCCATTTTTCTCATTTTCCTGTCACTTCCTATCTTCTCATCTTTGCTTTTGGGCAGGTGTTGCCCATTTCGTTTAATTTACAAGATTCAGAAGCACGTTCCTCTCATGTGTAGTTAGTTTTGCAGACCTATGTAATCTTTGGCTGAAAGGTGAACTTCAGGAGTGGCTTCAGTTCTGAGTAAAAAGAGTGTCTGCGGACCATAGTCTTCAGGATTCCTCCAGTCTTTGTCAGATCAGCAAGTCTGGTGCTTTTTTGTGAATTTGAATTTTGTTCTACCTTTTTTTCCTGCTCTGTCCGGGGATCTACTATTTGTGATCCCTGTCAGAAAGGTTCGTGGTGGTAGCCGGGCACCATCTGGTTATTCAGGCTGGTGAAGGGTGTGGTACTTGTTGTCCATTAGTCCTTTGGACTAACATTTCCCATGTGTCTTTGGTTTTCTTCATCCTCCTTTGCTCCTGAGAGGATGGAACCATTTGATGAATCTTAGATGGTCACTCGCAAGCTTTTAAGACCCTAGATAGTACTCACCAAAGTCAGATGTAGAACATTTTCTTTATGAAACTATGTTATGCCAATTGAGCTAGGTGTCTCCCGAGGCCATGATCCCCAGCCCTCAGCCCACTAACTTGGTCCCTCAGGTAGTATGGATACATCTGTGAAGCTCCTATGACTTTGTCTTGGTCAAGTTGTGCTGACTTCCTCAGTATTGCGCACTGTCTTTCCCTTCATCAAAGTTCCCACTTAGCTACTATCTAGTTAGTGATTTTCTCTCCCCACCGTTCCCTTCCTTCGTAACCATCAAAGATTGTTTCTTTCTGTGTGTAAACCTTTTGTTGAGTTTTTATAATAGTGGTCTCATGCAGTATTTAACCTTTTGTGATTGATTTATTTCACTCAGCATAATGCCCTCCAGATTCATCCATGTTGTGAGATACTTCTCAGATTCTCCATTGTGCTTTTTCTTTGCCTAGTATTTCACTGTGTGTGTATATCGTAATTTGTTTTTGCATTCATCTGTTTATGGGCACTTAGGTTGTTTTCATCTTTTTGCTATTGTGCATGATGCTGCAATTAACATGGGTGTGCATATGCCTATTCGTGTGATGTTTCTTATTTCTCTAGGATATATCCCTAGGAGTGTAATTGCTGGATCATACGGTATTTCTATTTTTAGCTTTTTAAGGAAGCACCATATTATTTTTCATATGAGTTGCACCATTTTACATTCCCACCAGCAGTGCATAAGAGTTCCAATCTTCCCGTAACCACTCCAACATTTGTTATTTTCTGTTATTAATATTATTTTTTTTATTAGTGCCAGTATTGTGGAAGTGAGATGGTCACTCGTAGTTTTGATTTGCATTTCTCTAATGGCTAATGATCATGAGCATTTCATCATGTATCTGTGAGCCATCTGAATGTCTTTTTTGGTGAAGTGTCTGTTCATATCCTTTGCCCATTTTTTAATTAGATTATTTGTCTTTTTATTGTTACAGTCTTTCAGTATCTTGTAGATATTAGAGATTTGACCCTTGTCAGATATGTCATAGCCAAATTTTTTTTCCCAGTCTGTAGATTCTCTTTTTACTCTTTTGGTGAAGTCTTTTGATGAGCATAAGTGTTTAATTTTTAGGAGATCCCAGTTATCTAGTTTGTCTTCTGGTATTTGTACATTGTTAGTTATGGTCTTCAATATTTTTTTTAAGCAACATGTTTAACTGGTTGCAGTGGTTTCCCAAAACAATTTATACTTATTTTCTTTCATCATCTGATTACTCTGATGAGTTCATTTCTAGATGGACTAACCTCTGTTCTCAACTGAATATTTTAAAATAGTATTTGAATGGTTTATTTTTGTTCCTTGCATATCTGATAATATTGTTAAATTTCTTTTATACATGGAAAAGAACTTGCCTGCTTCTAAATTTTTTTGTTTTCTAATCGTTTTTCCTCAAAAGTGTATTTATAGAACTCCATTTTCTTTGAAAATTTGGTGCTTTAGAGATGGATGGAATCAGTCTGATTTTTATTTCTTTGTGTATATAATTTTATTTTCTAGTCTTGAAGCTCATATAACCCTTGAATATTAAGTGTCCAGAAAATGTCTAAGAATAGATTTCTTCACTAATATTTTCCTAAAATTTGTCATTTTTTTTTACTTTTTTGTACAGTTTTTCAATAATTATGGAGAGTCAAAATTTTATGTAATTGATTATTGCCTAAGTTATAGATTTTCTTGTGTCATTTTATAATTCAGTAGTATCTAAGTACCTTCCTGTCTTCAATAGATTTCATATATCCTTTTTATCTCTGTGATGTTATCTGAGACAGTTCCTCAAGTTTTTCTTTCCCATCAGTAAATTGATGTTTGAAAAAGATATAATTGTCTTCTTCACTGTGTCAAACATAGATTTTAATTTTGCACTTGCGTTTTTGGGTTTCCTATAATCTCTGCTTATATCAAACATGTCCCTTTTTATCCCAGTTTATTGCTTTTTTATTACCATTTTCTTTCCTGACTTCCTGCTACTCTTTCATAACAGCTTTTTAATTTAATTTAATTTAATTTTGCTTTCTATGAACTAACTGTAGGTATCAGGCAATTTTCTAAAACAGTATTCTGTGATTACCCATACCCACAAACATATTCTTTTACTAAGTCTTTAGCAAGAAGTTCATTTTTCCTTTTTCTGAAGCTTTGTGTATTAGAACCATGTTATCTATTTTCAATGATTTTTTAAAAGACAACTCTATTGTTTGACAATAATCAGGGAATGGTTCTTCTCTTCAGATAACTTTATCAAACCTACAACTCAAAGGCAGAGTGATCCTTTCTTGTTGTGTTGTTGTTAAGTGCCATCAAGTCGATTTCGACTCGTAGCGACCCTATAGGACAGAGCAGAACTGCCTCATAGAGTTTCCAAGGGGCAGCTGGCGGATTCAAACTGCTGACCCTTTGGTTAGCAGCTGAGCTCTTGGCTACTGCGCCACCAGGGCCCTAGGACTCTCACAATAACCATTCTTAGTGTCTATGAATGTCTTCTAATCTCAATACCTGCTTTTACGGCATGCTAATTTTGCAGAACATATGAAAAACAATAATTCTGTTATTTAATTTCTTTCCTCTGCCAAATTCACCATTTGAGGATTACATTTCCCAAGGTAAAATGAACTTCTGCCAGTTCTCACATCCTAGACTTACTGCCATGACGTTCATCCTGGAACATTGGAAGAAAAACCAACATTGAAGGCTATTGTTTGGGGTTAAGGTACTCTGCCTTAAAAAGTAACACACAATAATGGATGACTTCCCAGTTTGCTGTTAATATGAAAGTACTATTTCTGAACTAGGGAAGAGACAATGAGATTGGGAAAACAGTACATACTACCTCTATCTTAACACATTTATTCTATTTGACCTGGCTAAGGATTCCTGTTACTGGTTGCATTTCTCAGTCCAGGTACATTGGCATTCTAATCCTTAATGCTGGGAGCAAGTAGTATGAATTTCAAGTTTGAATTTTTCATATTTCCCCTGAGTTTTCTGAGATTTCTCAGTAGGTGTGTCTTTCATCAAGCACCATTTAAATAAAGTTCTTCAGTGTTTTCTATACTTCAGTAAAATGATACAATCTCTTTCCCTAGCTCTTCAGTTCGATTTTTACCTAGGAAATATTTTTTAAATGAAAAGCTATAGTTTTATTGTCTTTAAATTTTAATACTATCAGGCCAGACCTTAAAATGTTTTACCTACACCCTTTCTCTCTTTGCTTCAGATGCATTGCCTTCATCTCTAGTTCTGAAGTATCTGACTAATCTCTGCCTTTACATTAGAAAAAGTAGAAAATACGAAGAAGTATCAAAAAATTTTAAAAAAGCTTTAGTTGCCAATTAAATACTGTTTTGAGGAATATTTATAGTTGCCCTAAGAAAAAGATCTTTCTATAAAGTTTATGTTTCTTTTTTATACAATACATATTTTTCTGAGATCAGAAGTGAAATCTAAAATGACATATTTCTCAAAAGAGAGAAATATTAAAGTAGTAGTTTATTTACAAGTACAAAACAAAAATAAGTTTCATTTATATAAGCTTTATGAAAGTCTATGGAATAAATTAAATGAGTTGTCCTGAAATTTCTTTATTTTTCTGTTACAAAAATACGGGAGGAACACATTAGCACAAAGTATCTCCTCTTCATCACTAAATCCATGATCACTTGCTTGATGGAAATACAAAATCTGTAAAGCTGGCTGTCAGATGAACATGTAATTCTTGTTGCTTTCTTTTTTGGTGACTCCCAATTCTTATGGTTTAGTAGATTCAGAAGAGCTGGAGAGAAGGAACCAATGAGATGCTGACACTAGAATAGCAAGCATCCAAACTTTGTGGTTTCAAATTTAGATGCATGGAAATTTAGTAACATATAATATAGTTAAAAGAAAAATCAAGGAAACAAGCTTCTCTAGCAGTGGATTCTCTTGTCTTTAATTAATCCATTGCTGTCGAGTTGTTTCCAACTTATAGTGACCCTATAGGTTAGAGTACAACTACTCCATAGGGTTTCCAAGGAATGGCTGGTGGATTTGAACTGCCAACCTTTTGGTTAGCAGCTGAGCTCTTAACCACTGTGCCACCAGGGCTTTAATTAAAGAACAGAAGTAATGTCCTGAGATATTAAGAGAAGGAAATCATGGCTTTCTAAATTTTTCAACTGCAGATCTAGCCCCAACTCTTCCATGAAAACTGAGAAAAACTTCCTGAAAAGGTAGGACTGAAGAAATAGTAAATATTTCTTTCCTTGAAAGTGCTATTGAAGAGAAAGAATTCCTACTACTTAGATCAAGGATAGTAGTACTTTTGGTGAAGAACAGGGAGAAGTTTGCAATTCAGAGATATAGAGAAATAAGATGACAATAATTAATGGCCATTTGAATTTAGTCCGTGGGAGGATGGAATATTTTTATGTAACTCTGTATTCTAATTTCAAATAGGTGAGGAAATCACTACTCAAAATAACAGAAGAAAAAGTTTTAAGGAAATTATCTTAAGTTTGGTATTGGATTTGTTTATTTTGATGTACTTAGAAAATATCTGTATTAAATATATTTTAAAAACAGTTTTAATTGTTGATCTGAAGGTCAGAAGCGTGTGAGATGTAGAAGTTATAGAGATATAATCCGATCCGTTTTATCTCCCAGATATATCTTGAATCAGTCCCTTACTCTCCTCTTTGTCAGTCTCTTTGTCTGGCCCATCTTCATAATCACTGATGTGAACTACAACTACAGATATTCTTCTATTCCTATTGCTAACACTCTAAATTGTGCTCCATATGGCAGCCAGAGTGA
>NW_004443969.1:15562334-15576213 GCF_000243295.1 Trichechus manatus latirostris | reverse complement strand
TTTGCCATGGGTAGCTAAACGTTATGCCTCAAAACATTTTTATTGTTATAAAGATTTCTTTTTGTTTAAACTAATTTTCTTCTCCTGCAGCTAAGGTCTATTACCACTCTTCTATTAGTTGAAAATGGAGGAGAAACTCTTTCCCTATAATATTATTTCATTTGACTGAAATCTGCAATTAAAAAAATATTTACCTTAGTAAGCCCATTTTTTAAATTCTTAAATCATCAGAAAATTAATATTGGAAAAAATTAATACTGAAAATCAATTAATATCATTAATGTTTTTGTTCAGAACTATATCTTTTAAAAATGCAGTTTTTAAAAAGTTTATAAAATTCACTGATAATAGTTAGACATTTGTTTTATAAGGGAGTAGTTAGAATTTCCTTGATGTGTTTGCTTCCAAACATATGTTTTGTTATAACATTGAGAAGTGGTATTACTTTATATCATTTTGAAATATTATTCAGCATTCATTCAGAAAATATTTTGCCCAATGGTAGTATAAATTTATATTAATACAATGTTGATAGATATAATTTTAATAAAATATTTAAGATATTTAGACATTTAGATTTTTTGGAAAGTATTTAAAAGCAGATATTTAAAAATAACTTCACAGACTGTTAATGAATATGGTGTGATTTGATTTATAATTTCAGAGTGTTCACTTCGTCTGAAGGTTAAAAAACTTAGAAAATGATTTTACTTAAATGTAACACTGTTTTCCATTTGTGTTCAAAATCTCAGATTTATTTCCCCAATGCAAAAATTTGATTTAACACTCTTGGCGCAGTGGTTAAGAGCTACAGCTGCTAACTGAAAGGTCGGCAGCTTGAATCCACCTCCTTGGAAACTCTATGGGGTAGTTCTGCTCTGTCCTGTAGGGTTGCTATGAGTCGGAATCTACTCGATGGGAACAGGTTTTATCTAGAAAATATCAAGTAAATAATATTTGAATAAGTACATGTGTGTTGTATATATGTTCGTGTTGTTATTAGTTGCCTTCAAGTCGATTCCAACTCATGACTACCCTAGGAGTGTAGAGAACTGTTCCATAGGGTTTTCAAGTCTGTGACCTTTCAGAAGTGGGTTGCAGGCCTGTCTTCTGAAGTGTCTCTGGGTAAGTTTGAACCACCAACCTTTTGACTAGTAGTTGAGTGCTTAACCGTTTATGTATAGACACATGCATATGTACATAGACATATAGAGAGAGATATGTGTGTGCATACCTAAAGAACACTTATATGTACATATATATCTATCACATACATACACATATACACTTATCATTTATGTGTGTGTGTACTCATGATGGGGTAGAAAGATGTGACAGTCTACTTCCATAAAGATTTACAGCCTTGCAAACCCTATGACGAAGTTCTATTCTGTCCAATAGGGTCGCTATGAGTTGGAATCGAGTCGATGGAAGTGGTTTTTGGGTGTTTGCTCATGTACAAACATTTACATTTACATGCATATCTATCCAGGAATAATGCAGAAAACTGGATAATTTCAAAAAATAAAAATCATAAAAATTGTATAAAGGAGAATAAGCAATAGAAGATAAACAATATCTTTTTATTCCAGGCTTAAAAAGAATTAGCAGCTTATGCCTTGTTACCATTACAAAAGTGTCAATGTTGTATGTAAGCTGTATATGTAGAGGAAAGAGGCCTTGAACAGAGGAAGAAGCAGCATGTTATAAAAAAGTGCATAGATTTTGACATCAGATAGACCCGACTTTGAATCTGGGTTTGGCTACTTGTGTGATCTCAGAAGAGTCATTTAACTCCCTGAACTTCAGTTTCTCCATCTGCTAACTAAATACTAGGTACTATAAGATGTTAAGGAGCCCTAGTGGCATAGTGGTTCAGAGCTCGGCTGCTAACCAAAAGGTCAGCAGTTCAAATCCACCAGCTGCTCCTTGAAAGCCCTATGGGGCAGTTCTTCTCTGTCTTGTAGGGTCATTATCAGTTGGAACCGACTCGATGGCACCTAACAACAACAACAACATAATATGTTATAATGAAGATGGAGATAATCTACATACCACAAGCAGCAAATTGTTAAACAGTAGTTGGAATTCAAAATAGAAACCCTATACACAGTGCTCAAAGCTGTAGTGGTCAAAACCACCTGCCATAATTTTAAAGAAATTTTCACAAATCCAAATATTTTCAGATAAAGACTATTGGGAAAATTTTTACTCCATGTCCTTGATGTTAGATTGTGAATCTGTTCAAATGCTAAGGTTATATAATTGTAAGAAACATATAATAAGATACATATTATAGAAACTATAATTTTAGAAATAACAAAAACATAAGCAAATTTTTGTCAGAGTTACAGGAATTATAGGAAAGATTGAGTAATATCCTCAGTAAGGTAGGAAAGTTTGGAATCAAGAATACTGGCAAAAGGTTTAATATGGAAAGAGAAATTTCTTAGAGAGGTGGAAGAGAGGGACATTGAATATATCAAAACATTTAAAGTGGAAAGACAGTAAGTTTATGAATTTCATGTTTTATTTTATGTTCTTTTAAGCAGGACTATGCTGTGTACTTAATTTTTGGTATGTTATTTAATATTCTCATTATTGGTATGTGACAGGCAATAATGCATCACTGCAAATCTTACAGATAAGAAAACTAGGATTGAAAGAATTGAGTAATTACTGAAGGTCACACAGCTAATAGAACCATGATTTACACCTAAAGTTATTTGACAGCAAAAGTTGAGCCCTTAATTATTATTAATCTACTGCTTCTATCTAGTGACAAATGTTTTATTCAAGCTGCCATTTTGACATTGACCTTTTAACTTCTAGGAGGTATTGGTTCTATATTTATGTGTATAAACATGTTGCTGTTGTTGTTAGGTGTTGTTGAGTGGGTACTGACTCATAACAACCATATATACAACAGAACAAAACACTGCCCACTCCTGCACCATCCTCAAAATCATTGTTTTGTTTGAGCCCATTGTTGCAGCCACTGTGTCAATCCACCTCTTTGAGGATCCTCCTCTTTTGGCTGATCCTTTACTTCAGTAAGCATGATGTCCCCTCCTCCTCCAAGGATTGGCTTCTCCTGATAACATGTTCAAAGTATAAGAACGAAGTCTTGCCATCCTCATTTCTAAGGAGCATTCTGGATGTACTTCTTCCAAGACTTATTTTGTTCCTTCTTCTGGCAGTCTATGGTATATTCAATATTCTACACCAACACCATAAATATTCAAAGGCATCAATTCTTCTTCGATCTTCCTTATTCATTGTCAAGCTTTTGAGGCAATTGAAAATATCATGGCTTGGGTCAGGTGCACTTTAGTCCTCAAACTGACATCTTTGCTTTTTAACATTTTAAAGAGGTCTTTTGCAGCAGATTTGCCCAGTGCAATACATCATTTGATTTCTTAACTGCCGCTTCCATGGGTGTTGATTGTGGATCCAAGTAAAATGAAATCCTTGACAACTTCAATCTTTTCTTCATTTATCAAGATGTTCCTTATTGGTCCAGTTGTAAGGATTTTTTTTTTTTTTTTTTATGTTGAGATGTCATTCATACTGAAGGCTGTGGTCTTTGATCATCATCAGTAAGTGCTTCAAGTCCTCTTCACTTTCGACAAGCAAGGTTGTATCATCTGCATGTCACAGGCTGTTAATGAGCCTTCCTCCAATCCTGTACTGCTTTCTTCATGTAGTACAGCATCTCGTATTATTTGCTGAGTACAGAAATTGAATAAGTATGGTGAAAGGATCCAACCCTGACTCACACATTTCCAAATTTTAAACCACTTAGAATCTCCTTGTTCTGTTTGCACAACTGCCTCTTGGTTTATCTACAGATTCCTCATGAGCATAGTTAAGTGTTCTGGAGTTTCCGTTCTTTGCAACGTTATCCATAATTTGTTATGATCCGCAGAATTGAATGCCTTTGCACAGTCAATAAAACACAGGTAAACATCTTTCTGGTATTCTCTGCTTTCAGCCAAGTTCTATCTGACATCAGAAATGATAACTCTTATTCTGCTTCCTCTTCTGAATCCGGCCTGAATTTCTGATAGTTTTCTGTTGATGTACTGCTGTGACTGTTTTTGAATTACCTTCAGTAAAATTTTACTTGTGTGTGATGTTAATAATATTGTTTGATAACTTCTGCACTCTCTTGAATCATCGTTCTTTGAAATGGGCACAAAGTCAATTGGGCAGGTAGCTGTCTTCCAAATTTCTTGGCAGAGACAAGTGAGCACTTTCAGTGTTGCATCCGTTTGTTGAAAAATCTCAGTTGATATGTTGTCAATTCCTGGAGCCTTGTTTTTCACCAATTCCTTCAGTGCAGCTTGGATTTCTTCCTTCAGTATCATTGGTTCTTGATCACATGCTACCTCCTGAAATGGTCCGATGTCGACCAATTCTTTTTGGTACAGTGACTCTGTGTATTCCTTTCATCTTCTTTTGATGCTTCCTGAGTCATTCCATATTTTCCCCATAGAATCTTTCAGCATTGCAAATCAAGGTTTGAATTTTTTTGCTTAGTTCTTTCAGCTTGAGAAATGCTGAGCATGTTCTTTCCCTTAGGTTTTCTAACTCCAGGTTTTTGTACATTTCATCATAATACTTTACTTTGTCTTCTCAAGCTGTCCCTGGAAATCTTCTGTTAAGCTCTTTTACTTCATGATTTCTTCCATTTGCTTTAGCTACTCTACGTTCAAGAGCAAATTTCAGAGTCTTTTCTGACATCCTTTTTGGTCTTTTCTTTCCTGTCTTGTTAATGACCTTCTGCTTCCTTAATGTATGTCCTTGGTATTTTCCCACAAATTGTTTGGTCATTATTGTTCAATGTGTCAAATCTATTCTTGAGATGGTCTCTAAATTCAGGTGGGATATACTCAAGGTTGTACTTTGGCTTTTGTGGACTTGTTTTAATTTTCTTCAGCTTCAACTTGAACTTGCATATGAGCAACTGATGTCTGTTCTACAGTCAGCCCTTGGCCTTATTCTGACTGATGATATTGGGCTTTTCCATTGTGTCTTTCCACAGACGTAGCTGGTTTGATTCCTGTGTATTCCATCCAGCCAGGTCCACGTGTATAGTCGCCGTTTATGTTGTTGATAAAAGGTATTTGCAATGAAAAAGTTATTTGTCTTGCAAAGTTCTGTCATGAGAACTCTAGCATTGTTTCTATCACCAAGGCCATATTTTCCAACTTTCAATCCTTCTTTGTTTCCAGCTTTCACATTCCAATCACCAGTAATTATCGATGTATCTTGATTGCACGTTTGATTGATCTCAGACTGCAGAAGTTGGTAGAAATCCTTAATTTCTTTATCTTTGGCATTAGTGGTTGGTGCATAAATTTTAATTATAGTTGCATCAATATGTTACCCATTTCAAATTTTCAAGAAAATTATTTGATCCATTTTCTACAGGGTGCTCATAAAGCTTTTACAGCTATTTTCCCTATTTGTTTTAATTTTACTGAATTACTTTATTAAGGTCTATTACTTTTTATGTAAAGTATATAATGAAGATGTGATTCTTTATTTAGATTTTTTGGTTCCTGTCTAATTGTATAGGTTATATATTTTGAAAATATACATTTCCTTGCACAGCCATTAATTCTACCAAAATCAGTTTTCGCAGGTCACAATCTGTAGGCCTTCATTTTGTCACAAATGCTTGATTTTTTCTGTCAAATTTTACTTGTTAACACAATTTACCATTGAGTGTTTTGTCAATGCCCATTTTAGCTTGTGTTGGCATAATTTTTTTGAGGGTTAACATTTGTAATTGTCAATGATTTTAAGATGTAAATCTTCAGTAATTTTAAAATTTGCTATGAGATTTACTGAGTGCAATTTTAGATATAATCAGTTTTATCTATGTATTTATTTATTGCTTATTTTTATTTATTTATTTTCCTGAAGATCTAATCAAAATATCATTGTATCAGAGTGGCTAGATCTAATAATTCTGCTTAAATTTCTCTCTTTATTCTGAGATACTGAGCATATATTTCAAAATTTGATGAAAGTAGAGAAGGAAGCACTACTTGAACAGATGTAAGAAGGAATCAGTAGATACTGTTAAAAATTTGCTGATTACTACTGAATGAGTAATAATACCTTTTTAACTGTGCATAACACTTTACTAAATACATTCACACACATGTAGCCCTTATTTTCTTAGGGTGTACATATAAAAATAGTGTTTAGATGTCAGTAAGTGGTAGTATTGCTGTTGCTCTTCTACATACCTAATCCTGAAGCTGACTTCCTGTAATGCACCACATTCCTCTTCACAGAACACATACATATCTTTTCCACTGCTGCTTTTTCTGGAAAAATGGTATGGGTCCTTCACAACTACTCAGAAACAAATAGTCTTAGCAACCACTTAGTGTCTTTTATTTTAATGCTTTGTTCCTTTTGTTCCCTCTTTGATGTTGATTGCAATATTGCTGCTACTGGTACCATTTTTTTAAATTACAGTTTTAATGAGATATACTTCACATACCATAAAATTCATCCCTTTAAAGTGTACAACTCAGTAGGTTTTAGTACATTCACAGTGTTCTACAATCATCATTACAATCAATGTCAGTACATATTCATCACCCAAAAATAAACCATAAGCCCTCGACTATGTAGCCATCACTTGCAACTCCCCTCATTCCCCTTGCCTTATGTAGTCATTCATCTACTTTCTGTTTCTATTGATTTGGCTATTATGAAATATTTATATAAATGGAATCGTATAATATTTGATCTTTTGTGACTGGCTTCCTTTACTTTGCATGACGCCGTCAAGGTTTGCTCATGTTGTAGCAGGTACTTCATTTTTTTTATTTCTTCAGGTGATGGACATTGGGGTTGTTTCTGCTTTTTGGCTGTTATGAATAACTTTTCTATGACTTTCCATGTACACTTGTTTATGGATGTATTATTTCAATTCTCTTGAGTGTGTACCTAGAAATGAAATGAAGTTATTTTAGTTTAACTTTTCATATCATTTCTAAGAAATAAATATTATTACTATTTTTATAGATCAGTAACTAAGTCCTCAAACAAGTCATTCAACTCATAATTAGAACAAGTGGGACTTGAAAGCAAGTCTTTTCTATGCATAAGCTCATCCATAATGTTATATATGTTTAAGTCCAAGTATGGATTTGTATGGGGCCAATGCATATGAGTATGTGCTTTTCTCAAGAAATATTGTTCAATTCTGCAGGATTCAGTAACCTGAAAGTATGATTAAAGGTAGGCAATTGTACGCAACAGAATGTGAAGACAATTAAAGGTTTCTAGTATGCCAGTGAAAGAGTATTTGAAAGGGTTCATTCTGGTTTCCTGTTTGGATAGAAATGAAAGCAGGAGTTGATATAAATGGGAAATATAAAATAGATAAATGAAGAGGTCACAATGATATCAAAAAAGGTTTTTATTAGAAGTAAGTGTGTAGGAAAAAATTGGAAAATTGGGGGTTGGGGAAAGGAAGGTTTTTTTTTTTACCTTTTTTTCCGGGTTGGGTTTCTTTATTTTTTCGGATTTTTTTTATCCAAAGAATTTATGTATTTACAAAATAAACAATCTGACAAACAAAAAATGAATACTTAGTGAATGTTTTAGAATCTCTGTAAACATTCAAACACACATTTCTGTGTGGTAAAGAACACAAGGTCATATACCAGAGCATAGCATTTTACACAGTGTAGCCTTATTTTTTATAAAAATCAAATTGAAGTGCTTGGTGCTTTTATTTGTCCTTTTGAAAATCAAAACTTAAAGCAAAGCCATGACAATGTCTTTTATTTTAACAATTTTATTGTGATGATTATATTTGCCCAATATAAGAAGACCTTAGCAAAAATGAGAATATGGTAAATATCCATATTCTTTTTGCTTTTTGAAATAAAAGTTACTGGCTTTTTATAAAACCAAGTATGTACACCCATGCCCTGGCACTCAGTTCTGTGGCAATTGCTATCTTTTTCAGCTTAGATGCTTTTGAAATCAGTAATAGCAGAAGATCAAACAGCTGGAGAATCAGCATGCCTAGAGAAAAAGAGCAAAGCTGCAAAATTAATTGACAAATGTACTAGAGGAACAGAAGAGAGTTGCTGAGAAGTCCAGGGTCCAATGTACTCTACTAAATATAAGCTATTTGAAAAATGTCTCCAAACTTTTCAAAATTATTTTGGACATACCATCTCCTATCTACTACTTTTCTTTACTATTTTCTCTGAAACCTAAGCTAAAAGTAGGAGCAAAATTATTTCATTCCCTCTGAGTTTACTGGATTAGAAAAAATGAAACACACTATCAGTTATATCCTAATATGCTCTGTATCTGTGAACATTGTGTCATTGAAATAGTGATCATGTACATTCAGGTAGAATAGAGAAGCAGCAAAATTCTATGATTTTATTTTTAAACTTCTTTGTGAACAGACAGAAACCTGGGATTAATATATTTTTCATTAAACAGGAGCAAATTGTTTTGTTTTTCACCTTAATAAAGTCAGAGTTTTCTAAGACCTCTCTAGGTTACCTTTGTACACATTAGCTTGACATTTTAGTTTTTAAATAATTAATATAGTTACTGCCAAAATTCAGATAATCAGATTGCAGTTTTCTTCTGCCTTTTAAGTACTGGGTTTCTTTTTTTTTGTTTTTTTGTTTTTTAACTTTAGCATAACGTTTTCATTCTGCCTTTCAAAACAAGGTTTCTTCCTTGTGTCTCATAGCTCATTATAAAGAGGAAGTGGTCAATACATGTTTTTTAATTGATGGAGATAAGAACAATGAAGTGTAACCAGAGTGCAAATTTTGTGATATGGTCACATTCTTAATAGACCTGGCCATTAAGGCAAAAGTCCAGAGACGAAATATCTGCAGTGTTACCTATTACAACGACATTATTAAGAAATGTAAGCCATCTTAAGTACATATGCTTTTTTCTCTATTTTGGAAAAAACTGTATAATTTTACTAGTTTTATAGCTAGAATTATAAAATCTAGCTTTGTTATAGGCTTTAATTAAATCTTAAAATTATATGTATCCTTTCTGCTAAATTGAGGAAGATAATATATATATCTATGCATATGAATTGACACAGTGGCTGCAACAATGGGCTCAGACATAGCAATGGTTGTGAGGATGGCACAGGACTGGGCGGTGTTTCGTTCGGTTGTACATAGGGTGGCTGTGAGTCGGAACAGAATTGATGGCACGTAACAATGCATGGTTAGTCACGTAAAACACAAGTGTTTGTGACTACCGTAAAACATTTTTACATCAAGATAGAGTATAAATAAAAAAAAGAATATCTCCTGTATGTATGGTCTAAAACCACACATATATAAATTGTGACTTATAAAACCACATAAGAAGATATGTCTTGAATATTTTTTTAGTCCCTTCTATATGTGATGTGTACAGGAGTAGATTTTATCACTTTCTGGTCTCACAGGTACTAATGATTCAGGTTTCCCTTTCACATTACCATTATCCTTGTGATCACATAGGACCCTATTCTCCTTTACTCTTTAAACATATCTTGGAGCATTGAAGTTAGATGTCCATATGGCAGTTCAGATAGGACTTACCAAAACCTCAAGGCACACACTCTACGTCTTCTCAAAGAGCTCATGTTAAGCTCCTCAGTAAACAGAACATGAAATACTCACCCGAATGTCAAGAAGAGGCCTACAGGTGTTAACCCTGCTCTCAAATAGCCATTTACTACTGACCACAAATGACAATGGTGACGAGTGGGGCAGATTCTTAATGTTGACTCTGTGGTCCTCCCAGATATACAGCATTCATCTCTGGCCAGAGAAAGTTCCATGAACATCATGCGCCATTTATCTCCTTTGTCAGAAACAACGGCTCTCATCTAGTCCCCTAGGGAGATTGGCTAATCTATATCTTCTTCAAGTCTCTTCCAAATCTATTGTTCTGGCATGGTTAACTTACTGCATTGCTTTTTCTTGATTCTTGAAAGTTTTTTCTTTTCTTAACTAAACCCAGTTTACCCAATTTTAGGTGTGGCTTTTAGAAATATTATTTCTGATTTAAGTTTCAAGAGCCTATTTTTAAAAGTAAAAATGAAGCATTCTTTTCTCATTCTATTTCCTTAATAAAACTATCTATCCTATATGTGACCATATCCATGCTTTTGACCAACAAGGAGAAAGGTCATGCACCAGGAAGTAAAGACACATATTGATTTTTTATGCATAACCTCACTACATAGGCATTATGCTTAGCACTGGAGATACAATGAAGACTAAGATACTGAATGTTCCTGTCTTGTCAGAACTTACAGTCTAATAAAACAGAGAAATACAGTGTAAGATTTTAAGAATTTTTTTTCAAGATCTCTAAAATATTCTGAGAGAGAGAATAAAATCATCTTAAAGTCAAGAAGTCTATGATATTTATCAGAGAAGTAGGTGAGCTTAAATATCTGTTTTGGAAAATTTCATTTCAATAGTCTCATTCCTTAACATCCAGATGCTGAAAATAGTTTTTTGTAAAGGAAATCACACAGAGACACATAAATGTAAATTTTTTTATTCTTAAAATCTGTACAACTTAGACTTTTACTATATTAAGAATCTTTATTCATTGCCATTTCTTTATTGAAGAATAAGGCTATTGATGAATTTAAATCTTAGGATGACTAATTTCCCCCTATACTCTTAGTCATTGTTCCAAGATTTAAAAAGCATAAAAGAACAGCCGTCTGTGAAAGACTTTGGTACTTAGATTGCAGAGTTTTAATATACTTGTGAGCACCGCAATTCTGTGAATAGCATAGGAGACAAATTATAGTTTTGTCTTTTCTGTAGAATTTTGCAGTGAAGCTTCTTGAATGGTTCAAACTTGACATTAAAACGGCCTTGGTAAGTGAGAGTGCATGACTATATATCACATTAACAAAAGAAGCAGCGCTGAACACAAGTTCTGTCCATAGCATATGGCTGATTAATTCATGGTCAGTAGATTGAGAAGATAGTGTTTTGAAAATGTGCAGAGCAATTTTTTAAGTTAATTCATTTCTAAATTTATTCATTCAACAAATATTTACTGAGTGCCTTTAATGTGTTAGGCTCTTTATGGGCACTGGGGATAAAAACAGTATATAATTCTCTGGTTTATTGGAGCTCATATTAGTGTAGGACACAGATGATAAACTGAATTAAATATATTCATCAGGATGTTATAAATTTCTTCAAGCAAAAGAAACCGGGACAAGGGAACAGTGTGACAGAAGTAAATGGGGCTATTTTAAATAGTGTGGTCAGAGAAATCTTCTTTAAGGCTGTAGAATTTAGTGGAAAACTATAGGTCATTAGGAGAGCTGAGGAAAGGAACTTCCAGAAAAAGGGAACAGCATGTGCAAAGGACCTGAGCTAAAGCATGTTCGATAAATCAAGAATCACAAGAAGGACAGTTTGGCTGAAAACAGTCAAGATGGGGGAATAGGGAGTAGATGAGGTCAGAATGGTAACTGGGATGCCAGATCCTCTTGGGTCTTGCGGGCCATTGTTAGGGCTTTGTGTTTATTCTGAGTAACGGTGGAAGCCACTACAGGGTGTTGGGCAGAATTGCAAAATAATCTGACATTGTTTTAAAAGGGTTACTCTGCTGCCTGTATGGAGAAGAGACTAAAGGAAAGGAAAATGGAACAGGGCAACCTTTTAGAACTATTATATCTCAGGTTGTTACCCTGCATAGATTTAAAAATGCAGTGAGCACTGTGAAGATACTGAAAGAAGAAAACATTTTACTCCAAATGGGCCTCTCAGATTGAAGTTCATGAACTGTCAATACCATTCACATGTGTGTGTATGTGTGTGTGTGTATATATACATACATACATATGTGTGTATATATATACACACATCAAAAACCAAACCCATTGCCACTGAGTTGATTCTGACTCATAGCGACCCTATAGGGCGGGGTAGAACTGCTCCATAGGGTTTCTAAGGCTGTAATCTTTATGGAAGCAGACTACCACTTCCTACTCCTGAGGAGCCACTGGTTGGTTTAAACTGCCAACCTTTCGGTTAGCAGACCTGCACCACCAGAGCTCGTATATATATGTGTGTGTGTGTATATGTATGTATACATATACACACACACACATATACATATATGTATGTGTATATGTATACGTATATAAGTATATCTGTATCTGTCTGTATCTATATCTACATCTAGAGAGAGAAATTTATTTCACAGAAATGGCTTATGCAATTGTGGGGGTTGGGAAGTCCCAAATCTGTGGGTTAGGCAGCAGGCTGGAGACCTCTGGTGGCTCATGGAGTTGCCGGGGCTGGAGAATCCAAAATCTGCAGGTCAGGCGGCAGCCTGGAGACTTCTATAGGCTTATGCCCCAAGAACAGAGGTCAGGTGATGAGAAGACTGCAGGGTCCAGAGAGAAAGCAAACTTTGCCAGAACAACCACTTATATACTAGAAGCAGACCACACCCCAAGGAAACTCCCTTTTCAACTGATTGGCTGATCACATCAGATCACATCATGGATGGTGGTTACATTACATTATTATGGAAGAGCACCGAGTCCAGTGTCTGCCAAACCACTGAGAATCATAGCCTAGCCAAGTTGACACATAACATTACCCATCACAATAATCTATTGATCTTTTAAAATGCGACCAAAATGCCTCTCAGGAATATACTACTTCATAAAAGTTGAAGGCATATTTGAGGCCTGTTTAAGGTCTTTACACGGTAGGAAAAGAATAACGATAAGGAATAAGAAAAAGATACCCCAAATTATTCTTGAAGGAAGAGAGCTCCCTGAATTTTTTTTTTTTTTTTTCTCATTGGAGAAAATGTTTAGACTTTGGGTATCAGATCAAATTGTAATATATCTAAGTATATATTTGGAGCCCTGGTGGTGCAGTGGTTAAGAGCTCAGGCTGCTAACCAAAAGGTCAGCAGTTTGAATCCATCAGCCACTCCTTGGAAACCCTATGGGGCAGTTCTACGCCATCATATAGGGTTGCTATGAGTCAGAATTGACTCAATGGCAATGGGTCATGTATATATTTATGCGGGTATATCAATATGTAGCTGCACATTGTATATATATATGTATATATATAATTATATTTACCTATATAATGTATCATATATAATCTATGCATGTGTGTGCGTATGTATCTCAGTTACTCATGCCTTATAGAATACACAGTGGAGTATACCAGACGTGTCAGTTCTCAAGTTTAATGGCTAGCTAAAGGTGAGATGGTATCACTTACTGCACACTAAGAGCTAGTGTGGCAATCAGTTACTTTCATTCATTCATTTAATCAAACGTACCTTTATTCATGAAAAAAGTTATCAAACATCTACTATCTTTGAGGTATGATGCTAAATGCTATGAATCAAAAATTTCCCATCCTCGGAGAGTTTAATCTTAAACTTCACCATGTGCCATTTTCTATTTCAGGTACAACCGACTAGAACATCATTCATGGTATTTAAATCCCAGTCTCACTGCTGAATTACCTAACCTCCCTATGGTTTCTTTTCTTAAACTGGGGATAATAAGGGCACCTAGTCATATGGTTGTTGTGATGATTGCGTTAGGAAATGCCCTCAGAAATGCTAGTTTGAAGGACTAATCAACCACAGCTACCAAGGCCTCCACCGGACTGAGTCCAGTACAGCTAGATGGTGCCCGGCTACCACCACTGTGTGCTCTGATCAGGATCACAACAGAATAATATAACCTGCAAACCTCTCGTTCAAATTTGATGGTGAAATTAGGTCATTTCCAGATAAACAGAAATTAAGGGAATATGTAAAAGTCAAACCAAACTTACAA
>NW_004443969.1:15544972-15554982 GCF_000243295.1 Trichechus manatus latirostris | reverse complement strand
TAGAGCGCCATTTTGCTGGAACTCTGCCATTTACCCTTTTAAAGGATTCTTTTTTTTTAATTTTTGGGTAATGTCATGTTTTTTCATTAATGAATGGATGCTGAATCATTGTTTGTTGGCAGTTTTTTATTATTTGAAAAAATGGGGTGCCAGTTGCAAGCAGACCATATCAGTCCCATGTTCCACGAAGTACATCACAATGCAGTACCTATCAGTTCCATGGCCCAGAAAGTGCCCTTCCTGGTTACACTTGAGCCATAATATATCTTACTCAAGTTTCCAAAAATTCACTTAAAGTACTAAATAAACACTGCATTTTTGGCACATAATTGTTTTCAGTTTGATTTTGAGTGAAACTTCAGAAAACATGGAATAACACATAAAGGCACTTTGCACTTTCTGTACACAATTGTTATTCGAATCTCCTTCTTCAGAGTGCTGCAGTCTCTGCATCGCCTTCTGGCTGTCTTGACTGGAGATGCTCTCCTGCAGGATGGTGAGCACTTTATAAAAGATATCATCAGGGAGGTGATTAATGCAAGTGGGCCATATCGATCCCATGTTCCATGAAGCACAGCACACATGTGATACTTCTTTTCCCATGGCCCAAGAAGCACATCACAAACTCTTTTCACCCAGGAAAAAAAAAAACAAACCCTCATTTACTTAAATATTTCTGAATACCTGTAACTGTACCTTCCCATTAACACAAAAGAAATAGTAAACATACTTGCAAGCCTTATCTTGCTGTAGAGAAGCCAAAAGACACAAAAGTTTCACACAATCACTCCTCTGGGAAGCATTCCCTCATACAAATGGCTCTCAACACTTAAATGTGTGAAAGACCAATTTCCTTGTTTTTTAGGCAGTTGCACCGGAATCTACCAGGACGTCAGAATGAACTAAAGTGGCTCAAATGCCTGCCAATCAACCTCCAGAGGTAGAAACTGTGCACAGTTGTTATATCTACCAGTATACCTGAAAGAATTACTCTGAGAACTAACTTCCTAGAAAACTGTCCGTGGTGTGACCTCTGCTTGCTCTCATATCTACTTTCAGTCTGTAAATTTTGTAAAGATTCTGTAACTCTGTATTTGCTTCTGAAAAAACACAAACCATTTCACTTTTTATCTAAAGCCATTTAGCAAAAAGAGCTGTCAGTGAACCAGATTCAATGCTTATTTCTTATTTTCCCACAAGACTTTTTGTTCTCTTCATTTCCTGGGCCATCTTCTCAACCAGGCAGCTTTAGGTTTCAACAAAGGATATCTTAGCCATTTTATCTTCTTCCCCTAAACTAATAAAATACTTTTCCTCCGGGATATTGATGAGGGGTAGGCTGTGGTCTACAGCTATTACATTTATTTCCCAAACTTCAAGGAACTTTACCTTCTTAAACTGAAGTTCACTGGAAAAATTACATACTGTATTATTTGTTTTAATATAGTTATTATTACTAATTGATCAGTATTTAATTCAATTTTCAATTTCCTTGAATTTCTTTGGAGAATATTATGTTATAAGAACATTACTATAAATAATGGAGGATGTGGTATGTTTTATTCATTCATTACAAAAACAAGTTAAGCACAATTAAAAAAAAAAAAAAACCTCTTTGCTATAGAGTCAATTCCGACTCATAGTGCCCCTATATAGTGACTGCTAAAGTATAGACACACAGACACACAGACACACGCAATCTACCTACTAAATGTAGGTTTCCTAAAGACTAACATTGGGATTTATTTTGTAACTTTATTACTTTACACCATGCCTTGAAGACAGAAAACACTAACACGTTTTTAATGAGTAATTGAATGAGTGAATACATTTTCTATCCAAAAAGGAACAATATAATAGGAAGCATATTTTCATTTCCAAAACCGGTCCTCAAGTTATTTTGACCGCGCTTTGTGCAGCACGTTTGGGATTTATTTTTGTGAAAGCATGGTCTGATGAATGTCTGCTGACCTGGAATTAATGCTTATTATTGAATTCACTGTATAATGCATGCCTTGCTACTATACATAATCTGCCAAAGACATTGATTCTTTCATGCTAAAGATTCAAAAAGTTTTATACAAGAATCAATATTGATTTTTGCAGGTGCAATCTAGAGAAAATTTCTTGATTGTGGAAGACTATTTTTCAAAGTGGTTCAGAAAGCTTCTGGTTTCATCTAATATATTGGCAGCAATAATCTCAGCTCAGTACCAGTTATTTTCAGACATTGGCTGCCAGAGAGTATGGCTTCAGACAATGGGTCTGCATTTATCTTGGTTTTGTTTTAAACACCTGTGAACTAGAAATTTATTTATTCTATTAACACCCCTCAAAAAAATGGCCAGCCTGGAAGGATAATGTAGGTTACTAAGGATGACCTAAAATAGATTCGTAAAGAAGGGAATTGACCAAGATTTGCCAGATTTATGGTGCTCATTGTATCATTTCATGGTCAAATACAGGAGTGAATCTTACTAAATTACTTATCAAATGTCTTACCTGTCTTTTCTTAAATATATGTGTGTATGTTCTAGACACCAAAAAGTAAGGACCTCATCTTTCTTTGCCTATTTGCACCATACACTTGGTCATGTCAGTAACTAGTCCAAGAAAGGCTCCATGTATTACAATAGATCACAGGGTTTTTTAGACTATAAGACTCATACAACAGATGAGCTAATGTGCCATCCTAACTAATGAAAAGATTGTTCTGAGGGCATCTGTAATCAAGTCCAGCTACCTCAAATTAAAACTCACCACAGCCACACTCCAAGGAAAGGACTTGTAACCCTTGTTTATGTAAGTTAGACAAAAATAAGAGGATAATAAATGAATATCAATAATAATAAACATGATGTAATAAAAAAATATTTTTAACTCTGAGCTTCAGTACTCTGGAGCTACTCTTACAATATGTCCATCACAAATTTCTCTCTTTGGTGGTGGTTGTTTTGTGCCATCAAGTCTATTCCAACTCATAGCGACCCAAAAGATGGTCTACAGAGTAGAACCATTGTGCCACCAGGGCTCCTCTCTTGGTAGGAAATCCTAAATGACTCATTTGTTCTCCTTGTTGGCTGTAATAATTAATATCTTCTTTTAATGTTTATCATGTGTCAGGTATGCTACTAAAAGCTTTAGGTAGGCTATTCATTTAAGCATGATAACTCTATAATGTATATCTTTTATTATTATCTGTATTTTACAAATTAAAACACTGAGACCCCATGAGACGAAGTAGCTCACTGTCTCAAGAATAGAAATGGTGAAGCTAGAACTCAAAGCTAATCCTTTACCCTTTAATAGACTTTATTTTTTAGAACAGTTTTGTATTTACAGAAACATTGAGAAGATAGTAGAGTTCCCGTATCCTCCACACCAAGCTTCCCCTATTTGTAACCTCTTACATTAATATGATGTATTTGTTACAATTAATTGACAAATTAAAAAAATAAAAACAAAACAAAAAAAGTTGCAGTCAAGTAGATTCTGACTCATGATGATCCCATGGGTTACAGAGTAGAACTTCTCTATAGGGTTTTCTTGGCTGTAATCATTTTAGAAGCATATTGCCAGGCCTTTCTTTCACAGCACTACTGAGTGGTTTCAACCTACCAACCTTTATTCACTACTGTTAACTAAAGTCTATAGTGTACTTAGATTTGTTTAGTTTTTATCTCCTATCCTTTTTCTATTCCAGGGTCCTATTCAGGATATGACATTACATTTAGTAGACATGTTACTTTAGATGGCTCTTGGCTGTGGCAGTTTCTCAGATTTTCCTTGTTTTTGATGATCTAGGCACAGTGGTTAAGAGCTACGGCTGCTAACCAAAAGGTCAGCAGTTCCAATCCATCAGCTGCTCCTCAGAAACCTTATGGGGCAGTTCTACTCTGTCCTTTGGGGTCACTGTGACTTCTAATTGACTTGGTGGTAGTGGGTTTTTTTGTTTGTTTGTTTTGTTTTGGTAGACAGGTTTGAGGAGTACTGTCAGAAATTTTGTAGACTCTCTCACAGTTGGGATTTGTCTGGTGTTTCTCTCAAGACGATAGTGGGATTATTAGTTTTCAGGAGGAAGTTCATAGAGGTAAAGTGCCATTTTCATCACCTCATATCAAGAGTAAATACTATCAGCATGATTTATGGCTGTTGATGTTGACTTTGATGGCCTGGCTGAGGTCTTGTTCATCAGGTTCCTCCACTCTAAAGTTACCTTTTTACCCGTTTCCATATTGTGCTCTTTGGAAGGAAGTTACTATGCACAGCCCTCAACTAAGGAGTGGGCAGTTACGCTCTCCCTACGTGAGACAGAGTATCTACATAAAATTATTTGCAATTCTGCATGGGAGATACGTCTCTTTTCCCTTATTTATTATTTTATTAGTCATAGATTTATATCAGTATGGACTCATTGACATATATTTTATACTTTAGGTTATAAGCCAATATTATTATATTTATTTTGTTGCTTAAATTGTTCCAGCTTTGACCATGGGGAGCTCTGCCAGTTGGTTCCTATGTTTCTTTGATGTACAGCCATCGTTTATTTTTTTTTTGAGGACTTCCTTGTTTCTGGCACTATTATGTACTCCATGCTTATCTTGTATATTTCCTGTCTCAGCCCTAGAATCAGCAATTTCTCCAAGGACACCTGGTTTCTTTTATTGGAAAATGATATTAGAAACAAAGATCTTTTCATAGATCTTTTCAGCTTGTTGCCACTTGGGTATTTCTTTTAGGACCTTTCAGCTGACAGAGCAAAATATATGTGTTTGTAATAACTCATACATGTACATATAATCTATAAATATTTCTATATATAAACATCTGTATCTATATAAAGCTAAGCATAAGTTTATACCAATGTCTCCAACTCTCATCAGTTACCACTTGGATCATTTTAGTTCCCTCCCCTTGTTGATCTGTAAACTCCCACTCCAACAGTGAGAAACCTGGCTCACACTATCTGTAATGCATTTATATGATGGTTCCATTCCAGTATACGTATATAGTAGAATCAGAATTGTTAACCTGTGGCCTATGGGAAATAACTTTATCAACTAGATTACAGTGCATCTGTTCAGTTTCTTTTGCCTTTAGTCTTACAGACTCCACTCATCTCCAAAGTAACTTAAATCAGTCCCTTTTCCCACATCCTTTCAGTGAGGTTTCATACATTTGTAATACTGTTATATTCCCTGTCTAGCTCTGTATTCCTTCCTGGGATAACCTGCAAGTTATTGTGTTAAATTGTATAAATTAATATTCACTCTTTGTGTTGTAACATTCTCTGGGTTTTGACAAATGTAGAATGTCTAGTACCTAGCATTACTGTATTACAGAGAATAAATCTACTGCCCTGAAAACCACTCTGCTTTCCCTATTCATCTCTCTCCCTTTCCCCCAACCCTTGCAAGCCACTGATAATTTTACCATCTCTATGGTTTTGCCTTTTCCAGAATGTCATACAATATGTGACTTTTTCACACTGGTCCCTTTTACTTAGCAATATGCGTTTGAGATTACTCTATCTCTTTGTGGCTTAGTAGCTCCTTTCTTTTCATCACTGAATAATATTCTGTTGCATAGATCTACTAGTTTGTTTATTCATTCATCTGTTGAAGAACATCTTGGTTGCTTTGAGTTTTGGGTGATTATGAATAAAGCTGCTATAAACATCTGCATTCAGGGTTTGTGTGAACATAGGTTTTCAGATCAAGTGGTTAAATACCTAGGAACACAATTGCTGGATTGTATGGTAAAACCATGTTTAGCTTTGTAAGAGATTACCAAGCTGTCTTCCAAAGGGGTTGTAGGATTTTCCATTTCCACCAGCAATGAATGAGAGTTCTTATTGATCCATATCCTCACCAAGATTTGGTATTGTAAGTTTTATTGGATACTAGTCATTCTAATAGGTGTCTGGTGGTATCTCATTGGTGTTTTAATTTGCAATTTCCTAATGAAAATTATTAACATCTTTTCATATGCTTGTTTACCCATCTCTGCTTCTTTTTTTTTTGGTGAGACGTCTATCCAAATCTTTTGCTCATGTTTTAATTAAGTAGCTGGTTTCCTTATTTTTGAGTTTTATGAGTTCTTTGTATATTCTGGATACAATCCTTCATCAGATATGTGTTTTACATCTGTGGTTTCTCTTTGGATTCTGTTAATACTGTATTTTGCAGCAAAGATATGTATTTATTAAAATGCTAATGAGGTCTAATTCATCTTTTTTAATCTTTTTTTTAAATTCCACAAATCTTTTGGTGTTGTATGTAAAAGCTCATAAGATCAGAACTAAAGTCACATAAATTTTCTCCTATGTTTTCTTCTAGATGTTTTGCAGTATTGTATTTTACATTTAGATCTATGATCCATTTGAGTTAATTTTTGTTAAAGGTGAAAATTCTTTGTCTAGATTCTTTTATTTTTGTTTGCATGTGGATGTCGCAGGTTTGTTGAACAGACTATTCTTTCTCCATTGAATTTCTTATGCTCCTTTGTCAAAGATCAGTTGACTTCTTTTGTGGGTCTAAATTCTGAGTTCTTTATTTTGTGGCAGTGATTTATGTGTCTATTGAACGTTATAAATTTTTTCCATTAGAATCCTTAAGATATTGATCATTGCTATTTTAAATTCCTGGTCTAATAATTCCATAATCTTTGCCATTCTGAGTCTTGTTCTGATGCATGCTTAGTCTCTTCAGACTGTGTTTTTTCTTGCCTTTTATCATGCCTTGCAAATATTTGTTCAAACCTTAAGGTGAAGTATCAGGTAATAGGAACTGAAGTACACACCCCTTCATTGTGAAATTTATGTTAATCTGTCTAGGAGGTGGGATGTATTTTATGCTTACTGTAGCTATAGGTGCCAGAGGCTTTTATTTCCTCTAGTTTCCTTGTTTTTCTCTCCTCTATTGTTTCTGGATTTCTGTAAAATCTCTTCCTCAAATAGAGTCTGAACTTACAGCTCTTCCAACTGGACTCCACTGCTGTTATACTCGAGCCATGCTGATGTGGTGGTAATGTGTGGGCATGGAAGGCATATATTCTACTATCTCGTGATTAGATCTCAGTCTTTTCGTTTGCACTGTCCCTGGACTTTGAAGTTCACAAACGTTTCTTAGCTTTTTTTACCCTGTGGAGCAGTTCTACTCTGTAACTCAAGCGGTTTCCATGAGTCAGAATGGACTCCACAGCAATGAGTTTGGTTTTGTTTTTGGTTTAGGTGAGATGAGAAATCTAGAGAGGGCTGGAGATGAGTAATTTCCATTTTCCTACGTCAGAAAAGGTTCTGGTAAAGTCTTTTCCCTTGCTGAGTAGGCCTGTGTTACCAAGAATGCTCTGGGTTTGTTTCAAAATTGTTACTTTTCCCCTCCCACTGCCAGAAACAAATGAGCTTTTCTTGGCTCTTCAATCTGAGAATATGGTAGGGTTCATAGAGTTAACACTTGTGAATGTGTGAGGCCCCACTAAGGCTATAGGCCCCAAGAGTTTCTCACTCTCATACTAGTGTACATTCCCCCTAACAATTTGTCAAAGTTGCTTTTTAAGTATGCCTATTTGTTTATGGCTCCAGTGGCTTGTGTTCCCAGTAAACTGATATTGGCTGTGATTATCTGTATTCACTGTCTCTTCAGATTTCAGGGTGTCAGTTTAACCTATGACCTCAGTTATCTACTAGTTCCAAGAAAAGTCATTGATTTTCCATTTGTTTAGCTTTTTTTTCTTGCTGTGAAGATGGGAGTGATGACTTTCAAGCTCTTTACATGTCAGAGCTGAAACCGGAAGTCTGATCCCTTAATCTTAATCACTGTGCTCTCCTACAGTTCTCACACTCTATCTTGCATCAGTATCTCCTGGAGAATATGTTAAAGTTCATATCGCTGGGCACCACTCTGAGAGTTTCTAATTAAGTAGGACTGTAGGAGCGATGGAGCCCTGGTGGTGCAGTGGTTAAGAGCTACAGCTGCTAACCAAAAGTTCGGCAGGTGAAATCCTTCAGTTGCTCCCTGGAAACCCTGTGGGGCAGTTCTACTCTGTCCTATAGGGTCACTACGAGTCAGAATCCACTCAACAGCAATGAGTTTGGTTTCGTTTTTGGAGGAGAGATCACCTATTGTCATTGAGTACATTCCGGCTCTTAGTGACACTATAGAACAGAGTAGAAATGCCCAATAGGTTTTCCAAGGAGCAGCTGGTGGATCTGAACTGCTGACCTTTTGATTAGCAGCTGAGTTCTTAACCACTGTGCAACCAGGGCTCAAAGGCAACGGGTTTGGTTTTGTTTTCTTTTTTGGTAGAAGGGATGGGAGACAAGAATTTGCAAGGCTTCCAACCGAATTGCTGGGCAGAGGGCTGTGGGAACCATGGTCTCAGGGAACACCTAGCTCAATTGGCATAACACACTTTATATAGAAAATGTTCTACATTCTACCTTGGTGAGTAGCGTCTGGGGTCTTAAAAGCCTGTGAGCAGCCATCTAAGATATTCCACCGGTCTCACCCATTTGGCAGCAAGGGAGAATGAAGAGAACAGGATACAAGGGAAAGATTAGTCCAGAGGACTAATGGACCACCACTACCACAGCCTCCACCAGACTGAGTCCAGTACAACTAGATGGTGCCTGGCTACCACCACTGACTTCTTTGACCGGGATCACAACAGAGGGTCCTGGACAGAGCTGGAGAAAAATGTAGAACAAAATTCTAACTCACAAAAAAAGACCAGACTTAATGGCCTGACAGAGACTGGAGACTCCCTGAGAGTATGGCCCCCAGACACCCTTTTAGCTTAGTAATGAAGTCACTTCCGTGGTTCACCATTCAGCCAAAGATTAGACAGCCCCATAAAATAAAACAAGACTAATGGGGCACAACAGTCCAGGGACAAGGACTAGAAGGCAGGAGGGGACAGGAAAACGGGTAATAGGGAACCCAAGGTCGAGAAGCGACAGTGTTGACATGTCGTGGGGTTGTTAACCATTGTCGTAAAACAACATGTGTACTGCTTTATGAGAAGCTATGTCTTCTGTAAACCTTCATTTAAAGTACAATAAAAACAAAAATTTAAAAAAAAAAAAAGAATTTGCAAGGCTTCCAAGTGCCCATGTAATGCTGATGGTACTGGTCCATGGACTACACTTTGAAAACCATTGTTGCACTGTTTTAGTACTGATCTTAACTGAGTTCCACTCACATGAGGCAATTAATCAGGAAAGTGGATGAGTCAACCAGCTTGCTTCTGGAGTTTGACTATGTTATTATTCCCATGTTGATATCATTCCTATTTCTGTGTTATCCTTTTCACTGTTCACATATGTGGTTCTTGATGAAGTGGAGTTTTAGCATTACCGCTGTTCTTTTCTTTAAATTACTTGGTTGAATTTTTGTTATGTAAAAGTAGTACCTGTTAAAAAAAAAAAAAAATTCAAGTCTTCAGGAAAGACTTATAAATCCCAATCACACTCCAGAGGGAGTAATATGACATGGAATTTTTCTGTGCAAATTCAAATATATATGGCATATAATAAAAAATATCTTTCTCTGTGTGTGTTTATTGTCCTGAAACTTGCTTTTTAAACTTAAAATGTCATGTTTTTTTTAAATATCATTATCCATACATATGTTCTGTTGTACGTAGGGTCGCTATGAGTCGGAACCAACTCGATGGCACCTTACAAAGACAACATCTATAGACTACTTCATTCTTCAGACAATTGAATAGTATTCTATTTTATGAATACAGCATATATCCGGTTTTTATATATGGACTTTAAGTCACTTAGAATGCTTTGCTACTAGAAAAATTGTAGCAGTTAACGTTTGTAGGCACAGTTCTTTCTGTTCTTGTAGTGGTATTATTGTAGGATAAATTCCTAGAAGTAAAGTTTTGAATCAGAGAGCATGTATCTTTACTAATTAACAACTTAAATAATAGTGTGAACGTTCTACCAGTTCCCCCACATTATTGCTAATCCGTGGTATTATCACATTTTGTTTTTT
>NW_004443969.1:15536300-15538942 GCF_000243295.1 Trichechus manatus latirostris | reverse complement strand
ACTCTTTACAACTGGTATTTTTTATAGAACATTCCAACCCCTGACATAATATGTACAGTTATTTCTTGTTATTTGTAGTAGTTACGTTCTGTCAAGTTGCTGGGATCACTGAATTAGCAAATACTGAACCATTGCTTCCAAGGGAAATGACAGGGTTAAGTTTCTGGAAGTCTCTGCTTACATTTTTGTCAACTGATCAATATATAACCAACCTTGTTTTATGTGTGTTTCTGTCTAAGGACATCTTAAGTTATAAATATTGTTGATTCATTAGTACTGAACTCATGGCACTATGACACTATAACTTGTGCCTGAATGAAGCTTACCTAAAGCGTTTATTTTCTCCGTAAGGTACATCATAGCCTTCTTGCACTCAGAAACACTAGATAGCACTCCAGCAGTGTGGTTAGGTGCCATTTTAAACAGCAAAAGCAACACAAATGTGAAAAATGTGGCTCTAAAGAGACCTGGAAAAGCACCCTTGTCTGCAGTATGATGGCTGAAACAAAAAGGTAGTCCAATTGTTGGATCTCAGCTGGGAATGCATGCTTCTGGCAAATCAAATTTTTCACTGCTCTGTGCATGTCTTCAAATGACTGCAAAAGTACCCCAAGTATTGAATTTGGGGTTACATATAAACTTTACTGACTAGTCAAATTTGTAAATATGAAATCTGCAAATAATGAGAATCACCTATATTTGTTTATTTTTTATCTCCCTCAAATAGAATATAAAAATTCCATGGAAACAAAGATTTGGGCTCTTTTGTTAACTTCTATATGCCCAGTCTTTTTAAGGATTAAGTGTAAATCTGGCAGTTTGGGCACTACTCAGAGACAAGCATCTCCTAAACATCCCAAAAGTTATGGGAGGGTACAGAAACAGGTTTGCTAGATAAATCATCATTGTGGAACAGTGTCACACTTGATGCTAAAAAAATCATTGCTGAATCTCAGGTTCAAGTAGCATAGTTAGTCCAAGCTAAAGTCATTGATAAATGTTTGATTTGTGAAGTGCAGGTGTGGGGTGGGGTCCATGAACAAGCTTCAGGTTTCAGGACCAAAGTCTTGATAACATGCTACAGTCTATTTGCCTTTGGGGTTTTGATATCTCTCCAGGAATTTGGCACACAAATTTTTATAAACTGCTGATACTTTCAATAAGTCAGTAGTTACAAGCACACTGGTTGCAAGCGGTAAAATTACAAAATTAAAATTCTTAGAGGTTACAGATATGTAAAGTAGCCCTGTAGCACAACCGTTAAGTGCTGGAACCCATCCAGCCACTCTGCAGAAGAAAGACCCGGAAATTTGCTTCCATAAAGATTACAGCCAAGAAAATCCTATGGGACAATTCTG
Source organism: Trichechus manatus latirostris (assembly GCF_000243295.1). Taxonomy (NCBI): domain Eukaryota; kingdom Metazoa; phylum Chordata; class Mammalia; order Sirenia; family Trichechidae; genus Trichechus; species Trichechus manatus. The sequence goes on along the minus strand of NW_004443969.1, from coordinate 15,537,584 downwards.
TCACATGGGATCACTGTCAGTTGCAATCAACTCAACGGCACCCAACAACAGCAACAAAGATAAGTAGCACTACATAGCCACACAATGTGATTAAAAATGTGCTATTTATTAACTAGAAACCTAGTGATGTCACCCATTTCTGATTTACAAAGATTTGGTCACTGATGTCTTAGCGGAGCATTTTGAAATACTTTCAAAGATAGTAATTGAGGAGACTCAATTTAAATATGGGCAGTTGTTAACGTGTTCTCAGAATTCAGATGCTCTTTAGGAAATAATCCCCCTTTTGAGGTGTTATCAAATTCAGAACAACTGACTAAGTGATCAAACTCCGCTCTAGTTTCAGAGCAAAATGTTAGTCATTGTGCCACTCATTCTTTCTTTTATTACACATCGTTATTGTCTCTTTAGATTCTTTCTTTCTGTTCCGAATGATTTCCTGCCTTATGGCTATCTAAGGAAAATAGTGGAAGGGTAAAGAATTAATTAAAGTTCTAATGGTGCAATTAGTACTAAGTGTGAACTGTTAAAGCAGTTCCTCAGATGTTTTATAGCTTGTGAGACATCATCTTCACCTTAGCCATCAAATACTGACCACCTGTTATCTATCACGATACCATTTCATAAGCAGACTGACGGAAAGCAAGGTGGTCTCCAGTGATTGGACTACAGAAGCAATTGACAGGCAGTTTCCATAAAGGTAAACTGTGAAAGCTAAATGAGATGGTAGATAGAATCTCTGGCAGGTGTTTAATGGAGAAATACTATTAAAACAACTTTAGAAGTTATAAAATGAGTGTCTTGTTTCTGCATATTTTTATGGTATTCACTTTATTTCATTGTTTCAAGAGTAACTTTAAAAACAATATCGTATGTCATGAATCTGTAGTTAACTGTATGAGCTTGTAACTTGAGCCAAGAAGCATATTGTACTTAGTACAGAAATTTCTTGTGAAAGAAATTTGTTGGTGTTAAACCAGTCGTGATTTAAAATGTAAAAGTGGATGATACTTTCCACTAAATTGACGGTCACTCTTAAACTTGTTGAAGTAAATACATTTAAAAAGAAAATAAACTTAGAAAGGAAAGCATGAATTAACAGATTTCATTGAACCCGGCCTATTTGTTTCTACAGTGTCCTACATGATTTCTTCTGGGTGCTGAATAACACTGAATTTGTAATATGGCTTCTTCAATTATTGATTTGTTGCTTGTCTCTTCTCCGGGAAAGTCAGATGAAGATCAGCATGACAGTATTTACAGGCTGCATATCGTCTGTGGGAC
>NW_004443969.1:15534152-15534984 GCF_000243295.1 Trichechus manatus latirostris | reverse complement strand
AACATTCCTGATTTTTTTCTTTTAATTTTACATTAATTTTAGAATACAGGATGATTTTCATATATGTAAAAAAAATCTGGTTCACAATATTGTCACTTGATTTTAGGTGATAAAAAATTGAATGAATACTTTTTTATGTTTCATATTTCTGCTTTTAAATATACTATTCATACCTTACAATATAGAAATATTTATAATTTGAAAATTTCTTATTTTAAGGAAAACTTTTGGTGGCATTGCTATCTTTTGAAGACCTTTACACTAGCTTTACAGAATATCATGTTGATTCCAACAGTTAGAAAAGACATCAACAGAAAAACTTGGACACTTTTTTTTCAGTGAAGTTGATGATTCTACATATTGAAGTAAATATATATATTTTTAAATTTATAAGTAGATGAATGCATACTTTCTGTCAACATTATTTTTATCTAGATATTCAAGGAAAGGAACAACCACTCATCTGTCAGTTTTTCATGCTCTGGTGGCTTGCATGTTGCTGTGATGCTGGAAGCTATGTAACTGGTATTTCGAACACCAGCAGGGTCACTCAAGGTGGAGAGGTTTCAGCTGAGCTTCCAAACTGACACAGACTAAGAAGAAAGACCTGGCAATCTACTTCTGAAAAATTGACCTGTGAAAATCTTATGAATAGCAGCAGATCATGGTCTGATACAGTGCCAGAAGATGAGCCCCTCAGGTTGGAAGGCACTCAAAATACAACTGGCTAAGAGTGGCCTCCTCAAAGTAGAGTCAACTCTAATGACATGGATGGAGTAAAGCTTTTGCGATCTTTATATGTTGATCTGGCACAACTCAAAATGAGAAGAAA
>NW_004443969.1:15531213-15532424 GCF_000243295.1 Trichechus manatus latirostris | reverse complement strand
CTCTTAACCCTTAAAGTGAATATGATTTACTTGGATGACTCAGATTTCAAAAATAAAAGAGTTGGAATGGAGAAAAAACAAAGAGGGTAAAGAAGGAGAAAGAGAAAAACTGTATTCATCTGATTGCATTAAACTAAGGTGGGATTTATACTTACAGGATCAATGCCTATATGGGAGGCATACAGTAGTTATTTTACTTAATCAATATATCAGTCTATCACATTTGTTTGTTTGATAGTTTTTAAATAGAAATACTTTTCTCAATTTCATTTATTTAAAAGACTTAATTATCTTCCTAATTTTTTCTGTGAAGCTTCCATAATCTTTACAGTGAAAGATGGAAATATTATTTTATTTTACTTACAATATACTGAAAGCATCTGCACTGCCATAATAATGTCAACATTTATTCTCATAATACTTATTTCCAACAAACTATAAATATATAGAAATAATCTTATTTATCTTCATAATATACTAAAGTAGTTTAGGAACTAGTGGCTATTAACTCCATTTTAGGAATGAGAAACAAGGTAATACAGTGATTCTCTCCTGGTCAGTCAGTCAGGCAATAACACAGATTGAATTAAAAGTAAGTTTTCAGTCTCTACTCTTGACAGCCCTGAGGTTCACTTGGTTTTCAGTGCCACAGATTTCCATTCATTCCATTATATCTTTGCCATTTATGTTATTAATGTACTTTCCTTAAGAAAAAAGAAAAGAAATACATATAAACTATCAGATTCTAAATCATTATCAATAAATGCTTATAGAACTACGAAAACAATCCATGCTGCAATTATAGTAAAATACAGTGTTCAGACACTAGAGGTGAGAAGTGATATATAGGAAGAACCCAAGTCAGAGCCTACATATCTGCAGGTGTTTTTTTATGTCCATTTCCATCAGAATAGCTACTTAAATGTCTTTGGTTAACTCTTTTACAAACAGAAAAGTATTTCTCCCCATTCACATCACCATATCTTTTTTAGATTTTCATTTGGTAAAGATCTTTCAGCCCACCACACCCCCAATTCTAAATCAAAATTATATCATTACTATTTCATCTCTATTTTAATTATATTTAATAATATTTCTGAGGAGCTTTCCTAGCTTCCTCTCTTCCTGACATTCCTGACCTCAAGCTCATTAACAAGGAACAGCCTTTTACAAATTTATGTTGAAAATACATTGCAGGGTTTCCTTTAGTT
>NW_004443969.1:15528218-15529732 GCF_000243295.1 Trichechus manatus latirostris | reverse complement strand
GATAATATAGTTCTAGAACTGGGGAGACACAGAGCAGAAAGGAATCTACCAAGTGCTCCCACCTTCCAAGGGAGAGGTGAGTCTTTTATATGGTAAGATGGAGAGGGTAAACAAGTGATAACTACAACTAATAGTAAATGAGGAGGAGTATCCAGAGACCATCAACAACATAATCTCTTCTAACGTCAGCAAATCAAGGAGGGGCATCAAGAGGCCACCAACATCATAATCTCTCTTATCATCAGCAAACCCTTCCTGGAACAAGCACACTCTCACCCGACCCTTATTTACTAAGAGCGGTTAAGGTTTAGGAAAGTCATGGGCTACATTCTCAGGAATGCAGAGGCAAAGGCTTTGGTCAAGCTAAAGTCTGATTCAAAATGCAATCTAGTTAACAATATGGAGTATGATTCAAACCAGGGTTAGCTATCCTGTTCCAGCCAGGCACCTCAGCTTGGAGTATTGCTACACATTTCCTCCTTATGGTCATGCATCTCTGTAGATACTCTTTGATCATTATAATAAGAGTGTTTTCTTCTGCATAGACTTCTCATTGGAAACTTTTGGATGCCTGCTCATTGAACTTTTAAGATTCAAGACACTTCTCATCCTTATAAGTGGCAGCTGGGCATTGTCCAGTTAAGTGGCTTTCTTCACTATGCCATAGCTTTGACACACTTCTTCCGTGATCTGTTGACAGGGATTTGTGTGAGAAAAGCCACATTAAGAGGAACAACTTGGCAAGAACTAGGAGAGCTAGCCTATGGCATGAAATCAATCTCGTCTAAAGATTAATTTCTGAAAAATATGGTATTCTTTGCATGGCAAAAGAGTTTCCACGAATATCAGTCACAAAAAATAAAAGCTACTAAAAAACAAATCTAAGTTGGTAGAATAAGGCTATTTCAACTGTAATTAGTAGTAAACAAAGTATAATGACTTCACCAAGTAATAAGACCAACTTTGTGAAGAGTGGCTAACAACATAAGAATAGCCATAATGATAAAGCAAAGTCCAAAGATTTGAACAGTTTGTATGAGGTCTTGTTCTGTGATCTTGGGATTAGCTGTCCCCTTCTGAGGGCATCTGCTTCTCACCATGGAAGCATTTCAGCTCCAGATTATTGGCAATTCCAAATAAATGCTTTAGCTCTTTTAAGCTGTGACAAATGTATCTAAGGTTTAACACCTTCCAGTTTGGCTGCCCAAGGATTTGTAAGGAGGGCAAGGTTTAGTCCCTTCCAGTGGGGTTCTAATGAGTCCTTTAACTGGTGTCTTTTCCAATATCAGCCCTAGAGAGTTTAGTTTCCATTCATCAAAGGCCTCCCTCACCTGTGAAAAATATCCTTTAGAATATTGGATTAGCCAAAAAGAACCAAATCAGTTGCCATAGTCTATTCTGACTCATAGCGACCCTATAGGACAGAGTAGAACTGCTCCATAGGGTTTCCAAGGACTGACAATACTTATCAATGCAGTAGAAAGGATGTCAAGAGCCATTCAGTTTTGAAGAAT
>NW_004443969.1:15523767-15526990 GCF_000243295.1 Trichechus manatus latirostris | reverse complement strand
TGCCTTTAAAGTAGTAACTTGGTAATAATAATTTTCAATAAATTTCTTAATAAGATGATGTTTAATGGTCAGACATCTTACCTCCCATATATTGAACTTCAATTCATAGAAAAATTTTTTTTTTTAATATTTCATTTGCTAATTTTAAAAAACATAAGATGTGATCACTACTTGTCATCTCTAGGTTCTGGAGATACAAAAATAACTAAGACAATATGTAGTTGTTGTTAGGTACCGTTGTGTCAGTTCCAACTCATAACAACGCTATGTACAACAGAACTGAACACTGCCCAGGCCTGTGCCATCCTCATGATCGTTGTTATGTTTGATCCATTGTTGCAGCCACTGTGTCAATCCAACTCATTGAGGGTCTTCCTCTTCTTCACTTACCCTCTACTTTACCAAGCATGATGTCCTTCTCCAGGGACTGGTTCTGTCTGATAACGTGTCCAGAGTATGTGAAACGAAGTCTTGTCATCCTCCCTTCTAAGGAGCATTCTGGCCATACTTCTTCCAAGGCAGATTTGTTCGTTCTTCTGGCAATCTATGGTATATACAATATTCTTCCCCAAGACCACAATTCAAAGGTATCAATTCTTCTTTGGTCTTCCTTATTCATTTTCCAGCTTTCATATACTTGTGAAGTGATTGAAAACACCATAGTTTGGATCAGGTGCACCTTAGTTCTTTAAGTGACATACTTGCTTTTTAGAACTTTAAAGAGATCTTTGCACCAGATTTGCACAATGCAATGCGTCATTTGATTTCTTGACTGCTGCTTCCATGGTCATTGATTGTGGATCCAAGTAAAATGAAATCTTGACAACTTCAATCTTTATTCTGTCTATCATGATGTTGCTTATTAGTCCAGTTGTGAGGATTTTTGTTGTCTTTATGTTGACATGTGATCCATACTGAAGGCTGTAGTCTTTGATTTTCATCAGTAAGTGCTTCAAGTCCTCTTCACTTTCAGCAAGCGAGGTTGTGTTGTCTGTATATCGAAGGTTATTAATGAGTCTTCCTCTAATCCTGATGCTGCATTCTTGCCAATATAATCTAGTTTTTAGGATTATTTGCTCAGCATACAGATTGAATTATCATGGTGAAGGGGTACAACCCTGTCACACATCTTTCTTGACTTTAAAGCATGTAGTATTCCCTTGTTCTGTCCAAATGACTGCCTCTTGTTCTATGTACAAATTCCTCATGAGCACAATTAAATGTTCTGGAATTCCTGTTCTTCAAAATGTTATCCATAATTTGTTATGATCTACACAGTTGAATGCCTTTGCACAGTCAATAAAATATAGGTATTTGTGGTATTCTCTGCTTTCAGCGATCATCTGTTTGACATCAGCAATGGTATCCCTTGTCCCATGTCCTCTACTGAATCCAGCTTGAACTTCTGGTAGTTCCCTATCAATGTGTTGCTGCAACCACTTTTGAATGATATTTAGCAAAGTTTTACTTGTGTGTGATATTAATGATATTGTTTGATAATTGCCACATTCTGTTGGATCACCTTTCTTTGGAATGGGTACAAATGTGGATCTTTTCCAGTCAGTTGGCCAGGTAGCTGTCTTCCAAATTTCTTGGCATAGACAAGTGAGCACCTCCAGAACTTCATCTGTTTGTTGAAACATCTCAGTTGGTATTCTGTCAATTCCTGGAGCCTTGTTTTTTGCCAATGCCTTCAGTGAAGCTTGTACCTCTTCCTTCAGTGCCATCAGTTCTTGATCATATGCTACCTTCTGAAATGGTTGAAAGTTGACCAGTTATTTTTGGTACAGTGACTTTGTGTATTCCTTCCATCTTCTTTTGATGCTTTCTGCATCATTTAGTATTTTCCCTTTAGAATCCTTCAATATTGTAGTTCGAGGCTTGGATTTTTTCCTTCAGTTCTTCCAGCTTGAGAAATGCCGAGTATGTTTTTCCCTTGTGTTTTTCTATTTCAGTGTCTTTGCATGTTTCATTACAATATTTTACTTTGTCTTCTCGAGCTGCCCTTTGAAATCTTCTGTTCAGCTCTTTTACTTCATTGTTTCTCGTGTTTGCTTTAGCTACTCTAATTTCAAGAGCAACTTCCAGAGTCTTTTGTGACTTTGATTTGGTCTTTTCTTTCTTTCCTGTCTTTTTAATGACCCCTTGCCTTCCTCATGTATAATGTCTTTGATGTCATTCCACAACTCTTCTGGTCTTTGGTCATTAGTGTTCAATGAATCAAATCTATTCTTGAGATGGTCTCTAAATTCAGGTGGGATATATTCAGGGTCATACTTTGGTTCTCGTGGATTTGTTCTAATTTTTTTTCAGCTTCATCTTGAACTTGCATATGAGCAATTGATGGTTTGTTCCTCAGTCAGCCCCTGGCCTTGTTCTGACTGGTGATATAGAGCTTCTCTATCCTCTCTTTCCATAGATGTAGTCGATTTGATTGCTGTGTTTTCCATTTGGTGAGGTCCACTAGTATAGTCACTGTTAATGTCATTTAAAAAAAAAGGTATTTACAATAAATAAGTCGTTGGTCTTGTAAAGTTCTATCATGTGATCTCCAGCATCATTTCTATCACTAAGGCCATACTTTCCAACTACCAATCCTTCTTAGTTTTCAATTTTCACATTCCAATCACCAGTAATTATCAATGTATCTTGGTTGTATGTTTGATCAATTTCATACTGCATAAGTTGGTGAAAGTCTTCAATATCTTTATCTTTGGCCTTGGTCATTTGTGCAGAAACTTGAATGATAGCTGTATTAACTGGTTTTCCTTGTAGGCTTATGGATATTATTCTATCACTGACAGGGTTGTACTTCAGCATAGATCCTGAAATGTTCTTTTTGATGATGAACATGATGCCATTCCTCTTCAATTTGTCATTCCCGGCATAGTAGATCATATGATTGCCTGATTCAAAATGGCCTATACTGGTCCATTTCAGCTCACTAAGACAATATGGAGCCTATCTTCTGCATTCTAGGGGGTCAAACCTAGAAAAACAATGCTTGTGCAGACAGGTAAGGGGTCTTTAAGGAACCTGAAACATGACTGGGAAAAACCATTATGCAATTTAATAAATGAAAATAGAAGAATAGACAAAGTATCGTGGCATACAGAGGAGTAGAAAGGGATGAGAGATGAATATTATGTGAGGAAAAAGTCTTGAGAAAGTTATTTTTCTGAGCACATTCTTTTAGGATATATGAAATTGCAGGGTCAGTTGT
>NW_004443969.1:15518067-15523608 GCF_000243295.1 Trichechus manatus latirostris | reverse complement strand
ACTTTTTTTTTTTAACTTATTGAGCTAGATGGAAGGAGAAGATGCTTTAAATTTCTAACCATAACCAAGAAGTGCTAGGCTTATCATGCACAGCTTCAGAATGCAGCCCTGCATCCACCTTGCAGCCAAATCCCCAGGAAGTTTTTCTGACAGTAAGCCCAAACAAGAAGTTGGTATTATACTGAAGATTACATGGAAAGGTTCTAGAGGGGGTTTTCATTGCACACCACATAACAAATTCCCAACTAGGTCTCGGTGACTTCTTCCTCAATTTCCCTTTTCTAGCTTCCACTTAACATTTTCTTCTTTTCTATTACACAGCACTGAAAAATCTACTTTATTTTCCTAAGCAATTTAGTTGTCACACTAGGGTCTTTTATTCTCAACAAAGTAAAACAAATAGATTGATATTCAGACAATCTATTTTTCCACAAACATGCTTTTTAGGAAATAGCTACAACTCTTTCCTTAATGGCTTATGTAATTATTTGGAGGGGTGAATACAATACTAGGAAGAAAAAATTTACTTCATAAAGTTATAAAGCAATCTTAAAATTTCCTAAATTTTCTTCAAAAAATTGAGGTAGAGGGAAGACCGCAGAATGATAGATAGAGATTTGGGGTTACTACAATGGTATTTATAGTTGAAGTCATGTTATGTTCATTATCAGCCTTGGGTGAAACTCATAATGCGAAACAGAAAGAGGGAATGGTAATAGAATTAGGGAGAGAGAGAGAGAAAAAAAAAATGTCTTTGATCATGAAAGCCAAGCAAGGAGAGGATTACAGGAGGAAATAAGAAAGAATGAACCCATAAAGCGTGTCAAATCACCAAGAAATGGCTGAAATGTGTCAGGAAAAGCAAAAGTCCTAGCAAAAGTCGTACTAGATGAATTTGAGCCATAATAATGCCCCTTTCTCCAATAATATTTCACTTCCTAAGAGAGGAGTACAATAAATAAATTGAGGAATGATTGAGCATTAGGGAAATTATGATGGAAGGTCTAGAAATACATAGGAGTTGAGGCTACTAATAAAGACATCGTTAAAATGGTTGGCTGTGTAATACATTTTGGAAGTCCTGCTAACATAATCTGAGTATGTTAATTAATTGTACTATGAAAGACAGATCAAATGCTTGAACACTGAGGTGCAAAAAAGACAAAGTTTAATGGTAAACTAAAATTCTGATAAATAAGAAGATAAGACATGGGAGAAGATGAGAACCAAGTTTAAAACCAGAGGGGGCATTGCTGATGTGTGACTCTTTGATTAGAGAATGTCACAGCAGTTGAGGAATGCTTGGGATAAATAAATAAAAGGTCTGGTAAATATTTTTTAAGTCCCTAAAGTTGATAATGTTGAGGATGAAGGGACAAATAGAGAGATTTTAAATGTTTGTTCAGAGATGAACATAAAAATTAGTGTTGGTGAGAAATAAAAATCAACAAATGGATTGCACAGACACAATGATTAATATTAAAAAGTAGGTGGAAGTTTGAAGATATTTTAACTAGAATGCCTGTGTAACTGAAGTAAATGTGGTGATGGAAACTTATTTAAAATCCATATGTACTTCCCAGAATTCTTACACCTCTTAAAATCTGTGATGTATAATTTGACCCTTGATTAATAATATTTTAGTGAAAAATAGTTTTTCTTCTAGTATAGAGTTATCATTTTTGTGTATCTCCTACTTTACATGTTGGGTACAGAGTAGGCAGTCAATAAATAGTTATCTTTATAATTGCTTTTATTTGGGATACTTTTAGGAAATTTCATAGTGCTTTTTCTTTTCATTTGAACATTAGTTAAGTGCGTTTATGTTTATACACTTATACTGTACTTAAACCTTTTTCCAATCAATTTTTATTTATTTAAAACACATTTATATAAGGAATCTATTATGAGGTGAGTATTTTTTCTGTTGACATTTTTAGCTGGTAGGCCAAATGTTTTTTTTTTTTTTTGCTATGGTATTTAAATATTGTGTGCACATGTCATCCAAAAAACCAAACCAAACCAGTTACCCTCAAGTCAATTCCTACTCATAGCAACCCTATTAGTCTTTGAGTCTTATAAAACTCTTCGGTTTTATAACCAAAATAAATAAATAAATAAAAGACCCTATAAAACAAAACAAACAAACAAAAAAAAACTATTGCCTTCGAGTCGACTCCAATTCATATGACAGAGTAGAACTGCCCCATAGGGTTTCCAAGGAGCAGCTGGTGGATTCAAGCTGCCAACCTTTGGTTAGCAGCCAAGCTCTTAACCACTATGCCACCAGGGCTCTGCATGTGTTATATACAGTATTTATATGTCACAAGTTTATATATATATATACCAAACCCGTTGCTGACGAGTCAATTCTGACCCATAGGAACTCTATAAGACAAAGTAGAACTTCTCAGAGGGTTTCCAAGGCTGTAATCTTTACGCAAGCAGACTTCTACATCTTTCTACACTGGAGCAGCTGGTGGGTTCGAACTGCTGACCTCTCATTTAGCAGCCAAGCTCTTAACCACTGTGCCACGTGTATATGGCAAACATAAAATCTTGAATATATATCATGGCTTTTAAAAAGTAAGATAATAATGTGATCTTCCTTTATCTAACTAAATTCTTTTAACACCTTTTCATAATGATTTGAATGTCACAGTACTCTACTTATTTCCTAGAGACCAAATGCTTCTATCCATTTCTTAGGTTTCTTTCAATTTTCCAGTACTAATCTTCATTCTTTTGCTTTGCAAAATTTGGCCATAAAGAATCAAACCTTTTCTCTATGATCCTCACCATCTGGAACAGCCTTTTTCTATTTCCCTGCTTCATTAACTTCCTATCTCTTTAAAAAATCACTTCTATTCATATCTTTACTTTCTTCCCCATGTCTCTCTATTCTTGTCTATTTCAGATTAAACATTTTTAACATCTCATAATTTTCCAATAGCCCTACCACTTTTCTACCAAAAAGATCATCCAATATTTACATTATTATTCTACATACTAAGACTCAAAGACACATTACACAGGTTCAAATGGCTGAGCTTATTCCAAGAATTGAGGAATAAGTAAACTAGAGCCCAACTTCTTACATTAAAGACAGAAATAAATTTACAAGTGTTTATTGCAGCCTCCTAGTATTCTACTTTTAGAAAAATGGACATGATGATTTATCCAATATAGCATCAACAGCGTTTTCATTGTTAAGCGTAAACAGCTGCTAGCCTTCTGTACAGCAAAGTAGTAGTAATAATACTGAAGTACAGTGAGCCCTTTTTTTGTGCTAGGCACTCTTTTCAACAGTTTGTACAAGTTAATATATATAATCATCACAGACGCCTTATGAATTTGGTGCTTTTATTACCGACATATTACAGACAAGGAAACAAAAATACAGAGAGGTTAGATGAATTGCCAGTGGTCATATAGTTTGTAAAGTGATAGTGTAGAGGTTCAAAGCCATCATCTGAATCTAGAGTTTGCATTCTTAGTTACTATTTCACATGCTTCTCCAATATTAGGTCTTGTACATATAAGAAGTAAAGGATAAATACTCAAACCCTGCTTTCAGTGAATTTATGGTAGTAGAAATTCATATTGGTTTATTCCACACAAAATTTCAGTTGCTTGCTCTGTGTCTGGAAATTTTCTCAGTGTGGGGAATACGAGAGAGAACAAGACAGTTATATTCCCTGCTTTCATTCTAGTGGGGGAAGACAGACAAAAAACAAAAACAAAAACAAAAGACTCACAAATAACAAAATTCTTGTAGATCTTAAAGAAAACAAACAAAAGACAGAGAAAAAGAATTCGGTGGGGAGAATGGGCAATTTTAGAGTCAAGGATGTCTCCAGAAATCCAGGTTCATCCAGGTCAGACCCAGGAGAGAAGAAGGCAGAGAAAAATACATGTGCCAAGAATAAGACCCTGAGTTTTGGTGGGATTAAACCTCTGAAAAAAGGCCAATGTGGCCAGAGTATAATAAATGAGACAGGGAGAATGTCCCCAGATAAGGTTAAAGAGAAGGCAGTGATAATTTAGAGAATTATGGTTCAATTTGAATTATTTCTATACATAGATAGATTAAATTATTTACATAAAACATGGAAATTAACAAGTTAGACATCAGAACATGAAACATTAGCTTGTTCTGAGACTCATAAGTTTAAGACCAACTAACTGATACTACAGCTTCAAAAAGCCGATAACGGGCAGAGGAGCAAAGGGATACCCGGGATAACCTCCCCTCCACTCCACTCTACTCCACAGAAATCCATCAATGAAAAGAAGGAAAGAAACTAAAGCAGATATTTCTGCAGTGGATCAGAATGACATAAAAGTCAGAGTAAAATCAAGGTCTGAAATCAAGATCTAAAGGGTTAGCAGCTGAGTGTGTTAATTTTTTATACCACTCAGGTACTGCAAGTATGACATAGGCACTTTAGGCACTTGGGAGTTTATGCCCTTCCCTGGGAATGTTAAACATAGCTGTGCTAGCTTGATCTTGGTAAATAAACTACATGCTTATCTCTCATTACTCCTAAAGGACTGCCACAGCTATAATCACCCATACTCTCAATCTTTTCATCACTAGTATTTCTTTCCTTTTAGTAGTGGTGCCTCAAGATAAAGGTAATTGTTGAGACATGTTTAAGTCCATATAATTCTCTACCGAGTCTGGGGTCCAGAACAAAACACAGATCTTAAATGTTTTTAAACTTGAAAACACACACACACACACACACACACACACACACACACACACACACACGCACCCTGGGTAAGAGACAACAACAACAACAAAAATACACTGACACTTAAAAGCTTCAAGCTGTTTCAATCTGCTTTAATACTCTTTTAGGGCAAATTGTGCCTTTGTTCTGGGAAAACCAAATAAATAGGCCTGTTTTGTTATGCAATGTAAATTCAAGTCTCTATTCTGACAAGGAAGTAGTTGAGGTGCTCTGGTTCAAGGGAATTAAAACTGCTTTGGGGATGATAATAAAAGCCTGTGTTTGTTAAGGATGGAGTTGCATCTCTGCCAAGATGTTTGATTTGGAAAAATGTGTTTTAGCTATGTAGGATAATAAGGACAAAAGAGAGAGTGGTATAGAATTGTTCATTACTCACATCCTTTGAATGGGTTATCTGTCCTCTTGTTAGAGGTGTAAGGACCTGAAATTAATGGATGTGCATTTATGAAAGGTAGTTTTATTGCAAGGAGCCCTGGTGGAGCAACGGTTAAGCACTAGGCTGCTGACCGAAAGATTGGCAGTTCAAATTCACCCAGCCATTCTGTGAGAGAAAGACCTGGCGATCATCTTCTGTAAAGATGACAGTCAAGAATATCCTATGGAGCAGTTCCACTCTGTCAAATAGCATTGCTATGAGTTGAAAATCAACCTGATGGCATACAACAAGTCATCAAATTCACTATAAAAAAGACAAACCAAACTGGTTGCCATCCAGTCAATTCCGATTTGTAGCTATCCTACAGAACAGAGTGGAAACCCTGGTGGCAAAGTAGTTAAGACC